>NW_017670837.1:195660-436836 GCF_001879085.1 Nicotiana attenuata | reverse complement strand
AATTGGTTAAAAAAATTCATAAGTTAGCATAACTTCCAAACATTGTTTACCTACATAGTGTTAGAATATTTTAAGGAAAACTTACAAATTGTTTGAACAACGTATCAAATCTCGTATATACAGCATCATGGCCAAATTGACCCACAAAGTGACTGTAACATCAAATATTTTTAGTAGTTGCATTGAGATGTAATCACAGTAATTTTTATATTTTGATAACTACTAAATCAATACTTACTTGAGATATGGACAACTTCGGGATATATTTTAGCAACACGTTGAAGTGTAGCTGACTTGAACTCCATATCACTCAAACTTCTCTTTTCTACCATCCTTAGAACATCGGCCTGGTTGATTGAATATGGACATAGGCGGATATAATGGATCATCCTAAGGTTGACCGTGTGCCTGTTGGGCCTATTCCTAGCACATGGCACATTACTCTCAAAGAATAAGAACAAAAATGGAGCAGTTTCCTTCGCGCAAGATAAGCTTCGCATATAAATCCTTCAATCCTATTCCTCTGCTTAACAATTGTTTGCATTTGCCAATTGTCCTACATAATTTCAGGTTAGCCGAGAACATTTGTTTAAATTAAAACACACAATTACATCAAAATTAAAAGATTACCTCTTCAAGGGATACATCCATCTGCATTGAACAGGCCCTCCAAGGCGTGCCTCGTGTACAAGTGGATTGGAAGGGTTCCATCACATCAAAAAACTCACATAGAAATATCTTTTCCATCTTAGTAGAAGTTACACAAATGTTCTGATCCATCCGGAGTAGGTTTTCTTCCCTTAATTTGGAAGAACACAAGTCTTTGAAAAACAAACTAATCTCTTGTGATGGGTTTCCAGATTCGTTCAGGCAAACCACAAAATGCAATAGCACTAAGGTCTCCATGAAAAACATGACAGTCATGACTTTTCAAAATGGTCAACTTCCCTACCTCCATAGCAACTTTTTCCCAAAATTCGACGCATAACCCTCAGCATCTTCAAATTCGTTACCCAAATCACAAATTTTTCCGTCTTTCCTCCAAAGTGAATGTGCAACTTGCTTTGGCTTGAACACCTTACCATTGTTTGCTGTCTGCAAGTATATGCAGCCCGCCGCAATATTCTTGTAAGTTCATTTTAGCCTTCGGGTTATCCTTTGTCTTACCTTAACATCCATCACTGTGTTGAAACAAATTGTCAAAATAGTTCTTCTCAATTGCATGGCATCAAGTTGTGAGGAGAAGATTATCTTCCAATTAATGGCAACTCCAAAATACACTCTATTTCTCCAATTATGAGTAACACCGTACCCGGGGAATCTATAAGGTGGAGCTTCAGTAACTTTACTGAAGTTTTGTACCTCTCCAAATTGTTCCTCACCTGAAAGTATCGAAGGTGGAAAATATATTCCTTTTATTCTTTTTGAATGACCATTTTTCATCCTTCTAAACTCATGATCAGGAGGCAGAATTGACGGTGACAATCAAAACCATGATTGCTTCGGCCATATTTCAAAGTGAACGGCTTACTATTTTCCATTGCAGTAAGGACAAGCTAGCTTCCCAGCAGTCATCCACCCAGACAAATTCATACGCAGGAAAAATCGTTTTGTCCATATTAATTAGGCACGCAAAATGAAATTGCTCTGAGTTGATATGTTCATATGTTTTCAACACCATCGTACCATAATTGGTTTTAGCCTCATCAACAAAGTTTGCAAAATATACATCAATCAAAACTTTTCGGAATTACGTGGACCGGGATTAATACAATTTTAAGAAATATATATGGACTAGTCATGACAACTGGGGTGTTAGATTATAAGGTTGGTAAGAAAGACCAGGCCAACAATGAATATGTGTGCAGATACAGAAAAAGGCGTTGAAGCCCATCCGCACACAGACCTAATCGAACATTCCTTGGTCACTAGCAAAATCTGGATATGGTCCTATCAAAGTGCTTCCAAGCTTCTCCATCTGAAGGTGACACATAACACCAGGTGGTCTTCTATTTTCAAAGTGCCATCTCATCATGAGAGCAGAACTCATCGACCATATAAACCTCTTTAACCTAAGGTATAAGAGGTGAAATAATTGCATCGACTGATAGCGGACCATATTTTCCCACTGGAAAGCTCTTGAAACAGGCTTTTCGCAAAATTTACAACTGTCAAACCTCGCATCATCTTTATAATAATACATGCAACCATCTTTCACAAACAATCATTCTCATTGACGAAATGTCCTAACTTAGAAAACTAATCTCTTTGCCTTGTAGAAATCACCAGTAATTCGATATCAGGTCAACTACGTTCACGTATAAGGTCAATAAAAGAGTCCATGGCTCCTTGAGAAATATTCCAATAGATTTTCATTACTTAGTAATCTACTGCAACAAACAACTCAGAGTGCGGGACTTCGTTACGTTAGTGGACGACAGGCTTCCTCTAAAAGCTTCATGGAAAACGTTTTTTGCGTCTCATTAGGAGTTTGTCTCAACATCATCTTGGGCTCACCCAAAGTGGCATCCCAAAAGCATCCGAACCATATCATGAATTTAGAATCACGATTTGTATTCTCACCGACTACTACTTTCATCACAACCATGTTATGAATATCCCATGGCTACCATCGAATCTCTCCATACTAGTCCACACAAAGTAATTCGCTATAAAACCCTTTACTATAAAATTGAACCTTTAAACTTCCTCCGATTTTCCAAACTTCATACAGTCGCACCTAACCAAGGGCACCTAATTACTCCTTCATTTATTATGGCGAAAGTGACATTGCATGTCTATAAATTCATCAACCCCTTCTACCAAAATCCTCCCGCACATCCCGTCGATTAGGGATAATTTCTATTGTACATAACAAGTACGATATTCCATTCTATATAAATAAAGCAAGAACAAATTAATTTAGTAATTCACAGTATTTATAATGTATTATTTAGGACAATGTATTTACAAGTACTTTATTTAGGTATTGCTAAGTATGAATTGTCTTTTTTTTTTTCTTCTCACAAATTTAAATAACGTCCATATAAATTAATACAAAACAAAAGATCATAAATTTCTACCTTAATTTCATTAAATCTAATTGTAGTTCAAACCAAAAACCCTAATACTTAAAAGACAAAAATTCTGAAAATTACATAAAATATAGTTAGCAAAAATTAAAAATTAAAAAAGCTAAGAAGGTAGATTACTAACCTTGGTAGATTAAAGGAGGATAAAAAGCAGTTGTTGTGGAAAGGGTGGACAGCGGCTCGGCGACAGTGGTAGCGGCTGGCCCGGCGACAGTGGTTAGCGGCGGGTAGCGTGCTCCGACGCAGTGGCTAGGGGTGGGGGATTGATTTGTTGTAAGGAAATAGAGAAGCGGAGGAAGATTATGTTGAGAGAGATTGGGAAATTTTTGGTAAGAAATAAATATTGGGAGCTAAACCTGATTTTGACTCTGGGATTTAAAAGTAGCCGACCAACTTTGGTCGCTATATTTGTTAGCCAATAAGTATTGACTATATTTGACCAAAATAGCGACCACAAATTGGTCGCCACATTTTACCGTTTTGACCAAAATGGCGAACCAATTTTGGTTCGTATATATAAAACAAAAATCAATTATTTTTAGTCAATTTAAAAATTATGTTACATATGTAGATTATTTTAAAAATTTAGAATTTTTAAAAAATTCCCATTTTAATTTTTAATATTTTATTATATATATATATATACACACACACACATATACATACCTAAGTGTATAGTATATATATGTAGATATTAGTAGTAGCGTAAGTATATATATTCGATATAAAATACTAATATACTTATACTTAGTGGCATGTATACGTAAGTATATATATATATATATATATATATTATATTATATATAAGCTATATTCGATATAATATTACCTAATACACTATATACTTAGTGCATAAGTATAACGTAAAGTATATATATATTATATATATAAAAAGCTATATTCGATATAAACATTACCTAATACACTTATACTTAGTGCATTAGTATAGCGTAAGTATAATATATATTATATATATAAGCTATATCGATATAACAATACCTAATAACTTATACGTAGTGCATAGTATAGCGTAAGTATATATATTATATATATTAAAAGCTATAGTGCGATATATATTACCATAAATACACTTATACTTAGTGCATAGTATAGCGTAATATATTATATTATATAATAATAATATATCGATAAATATTACGTAATACACTTATACTTAGTGCAATAGTATAGCGTAAGTATATATATCATATATATATAAGCTATATTCGATATAACTTACCTAATATACTCTATACTTAGTGCATAGTATAGCATAATAAATTTTAAATATATTTATAATATATATAATAATATATAATATATTATATATATATAAGCTATATTCGATATAATATTACCTAATACACTATACTTAGTGCATAGTATAGCGTAAGTATATGATATTATATATATATAAGGCTAATTCGATAATAATATTACCACTACACTTATACATTAGTTCATAGTATAGCTAAGTATATAATTGATATAACATTACTAATACACTTATACTTAGTGCATAGTAAAAGTATATATATTATAAGCTATATTCGATGATAATATTATGTAATACACTTATACTTATGCATAGTATAGCGTAAGTATATATATATATATATATATATATATATATATATATATATAGAGAGAGAGAGAGAGAGAAGAGCACACACACGCACGCTTCGTAGTACTATTCATCCCTTGTATTACAAAAGTTAATCTCATTTATAGTAGGTAAATGATCCAAATAATGGTGTAAATCGAATTTTTGAAACGATGTATCTTGGGGACCTGGGATTGAGGTCACAACAATGTCTAAGTACGTTGTGAATGGTTATAAGTTTCATACAGAGGATTGCTCTAAAAATAAAAATAGCAACAACAGTGGGGTGTGGGTTCAAGGTGGTGATGGCAACCAAGATGGAGATATTGATTATTATGGTGTGCTCAAAGAAATAATAGAACTAGAATATACAGGTTGGCCATTTAAGAAATTGATACTCTTTAGATGCAAGTGGTTTGACCCACATCCAACAAGAGGTACAAGAGTACACAATCAATACAACATAATTGAGGTTAATCATACGAGGGAGTATGATCGCTATGATCCTTTCATAATTGCTCATAATGTTAGGCAAGTGTATTATGCTCCTTATCCATAACGTCGGAATAAGTCTGATTGGTGGGTTGTAATAAAAACTAAGCCTGTGGGTAAGGTAGAAGTTGAGAATGTGTTAGATGTTGCATATCAAAACGATATCTCCAGTGTTCACCAAATAGTGGACGAAGTTTTAGAAAATGATTTCGAACATCCTGAACACATATTGGAAGAACTTGATATAGATGAAGTAAGAATTATTGAAAACGAGGAAGAAGAATCAACTGATGAAGCTCAAACTAGTGAGGAAGAAGAATTCTCGGACGAGGACTATACATCGATGAGCTTTAAAAAGTTGGTTTCTTTATTAACTCTCGTTTATAGCTAGTTTCTTTATATGTTTCAATCTAACTATGTATTATGCTATGCAGATGACAGGCAAGGGTCGAGGTAACAGTGATCCTACTGGTTCTCGGGGTCGAGAAAAGGCTAGGAAACCAAAGAGGAGGGTAGAAGATACTACTCAAATCCTCCTGCCTCTTCACAGATGCCTGTGCCTATGCCTATGTCTGGGCCTCCGCCCCAGGGCTATTCTGAGCTGCCAGCGCATCACCAGCCTTACACCTTCGTGCAGACGCCAGGTCTTTCTTCACAGGGCCATAGGACTGTACGACCTACATACAGTCCACCTGTCTCACTACCACATAGATCGCATCCATCAGCAGCTCATGGATCGCATCGATCCATGTCACATCCACATGGATCACAGCCATCCGTGTCACAGCCACTCGGGTCACAGCTATCTGTGTCTCATCCTATTGCGGCCCATACAGCTATGTCGCACTCCCAGGGCTCGCAGTCCCAGGGCTCGCAGCCATCTTCATCTGGGACTCCATCTATTGCAGGCCTTCGCCTGCGAGATACTAGCTCTGACCCCCCTACACCTTCCACACATGCCTAAAATATACATGCTTCGGACAATGATGCTGATGATGACGAGGAGGTGCGTTATGATGAATATGGCAGGATCATCATAGTCCCTGAGGGTGACGGGTAAGAGTTATTTGTTATATTTACTTTTTTTTTTTTGTTTTGTAGAGTTTTACTAAGATAGTAATGTATTTTTTTATTATTAAATTGCAGGTTCATCCCTAGTAATATTACTACAAGGATTATCACCAAACCCACCAGAAAGCTTTATGATGGTCCTTATGCGACTTGGAGTGAATTCCCATTCTCCCTGACGGAGGCAATCTTCAATCAATTTAAGGTATAAATGTTCTTTTAAGCAATATAATTATTTATATTTATGATATTTCCATCTAAATATGTATTATAGAATATAGCTTAGCTTATATATACGAATTATATCGAATTTAGCTAATCTATATTCGATAAAAGCTTAGTGCGTTAATACATAATTAATAAAAAGTTAAGCGCATTAATATTTAGCTTTTATTAGCTAATGCACTAATACTTATTGCATCGTATATATATATATTATATATATATATATATATATATATATATATATATATATATATAATATAATATATTAGCTAATGCACTAATATACTATATTATAAGCAGTTAATGCAATTAACTTTTGAATAATTATTGGCTAATAAAATCTAAGTATAATATATCGAATATAGCTTTTATGATATTTCCATCTAAATATGATATTTTCATATAATACTTGACTTTTGAAATACAGAGCAAGTGTGTATGGGAACACCGCTATGGTGAAGAAAGTAAATCAGACGGTGATGATAATGATGTACAGAACAATCTTTGAACTTATTAGTTTACACTAGACAAATACAATCGATTTTCGAATGGTTTTGTAATAACAGTTAACTTATTAGTTTGGTTAGCTTAAAGTATAAAGTTCTATTGAACTTTATACTTTGTTCGTTATAATGTTGTTATTGTGTTGTTGTTGTTGTTGTTGTTGTTGTGCTTTTTAGTTGTTGTTGTTGCTTGTTGTTATTGCTTGTTGTTGTTGTTGTTGGCATAAAATGCCTATTTAGGAATTTTTGTAAGCTGGCAGGTGGTGTAGCTGCCAAAACAGGCAGTTCCTGCCAGCAATATACCAAAAAAGCGACCAACTTTGGTCGCTATTTGGTCGCTTCTCTATTAAAAAAAAATTTCTAGGAAATAGCGACCAAGGTTGGTCGCTATATAACCCAGAATTCACAAAAAACGACCAACTTTGTGTGACGACCCAAAGAGTCATCACCTATTTCCTCATCCACTCCGTGCTTCCGAGGTCTTGAAAACCTCATTTTTACTTGCCTCGATTTGGGTGCGCCGGGAATGTAGCCGGAAGGCTTAAATATGAATTATGTGTGAAAAATGATGAATTTTGATATTAATATGATTAAAGTTGACTTTGGTCAACATTTTGGGTAAACGGACCCGGACCCGAGATTGGACGGTCCCGAAAGGTCCGTAGAAAAATATGGGACTCGGACATGTGCCCCGAGTCGAATTCGAGGTTTAGAGCCCGAGGAAAGAATTTTTTTGTGAAATTATTTCACTGAAATTATTAAGGAAAAAGGAAATGAAAATTGATTAAATGACTGTTGTATCGGGCTCGTATTATGGTTCCGACGCCCGGTACAAGTCTTAAATATGTGTTAAGCACTTTCTGTAAAGTTTGGTCGAAATCGGACGTCATTTGACGTGTTTCGGACCTAAATATCTAAAGTTTGAAGTTTATGAAGTTATAATGAAAAATGATGAGTTTGGGGCTTGATTCAATGATTTTGATGTTATTTTGGCGATTTGATCGCACAGATAAGTCCGTAGGATGTTTTTGAGGTTGTGTACATGTTTGGTTTGGAGCCCCGAGGGCTCGGGTGAGTTTTGGATAGGCCACGGGGTGAAATTTTGGACTTAAGGAATTGCAGGTCTGCAGGTTTCGCATTTTCCAAACATTTTTCGCAATTACCGGGATTGTTCGCATTTTCCAAACTTTCTTCGCAATTCCCAGGTTCGCATTTCCCAAACAGTTTTCGCAATTCCCAAGCCTGTTCGCATTTCCCAAACTTTCTTCGCAATTCCCAGGTTCGCATTTCCCAAACATTTTTTGCAATTCCCAAGCCTGTTCGCATTTCCCAAACTTTCTTCGCAATTCCCATGTTTGCAATTCCCAAACCATTTTCGCAATTCCCAGCCTGTGGTTCGCAATTGTGACCCATTCGCATTTCCCACATCTGAGACCTGCAATTTTTCATACTTAGACGAATTTTAACCTTTTTTTCTTCATTCTTTCAAAACCCAAACTCCATAGGCGATTTTCCAAGAAACCTATCTTCTCCAAATCATTTGTACGTCAATTTTACTTAACTTCTTCAATCTTTAACATCATTAGACATGTTTTCATCTTAAAATCAAGAATTTCCATGGGTGAAAATGGGGATTTTGGGTAGAACTTAGGTTTTCTTAAAATTGGGGATTTGGACCTCCGTTTGAGGTCCGATTTCAAAACAAATTACATATTTGAGTTCGTGGGGGAATGGGTAATCGGGTTTTGGTTCGAACCTCGGGTTTTGACCACGTGGGCCCGGTGGCATTTTTGGAATTTTTGGGAAAAACTTGGGAAATTCATTTTTATGCATTCAAATTGATTCATATAGTGTTTATTAAAGTAATTGAGCAATTTGTGATTAGATTCGAGCGAATTGGAGGTGGAACCGCGAGGTAAAGCAATAGTTGAGGATTAAGTGGATTTCAAGGCTTTGAGGTAAGTGTTTGGTTTAACCCTAGCTTGACGGAATAGGAGTTGAGTCCTGTTGCTAATTGTTATGTGATCGAGTACGGTGTATAGGCATGGTGACGAGTATCTATACATTGGTGTCTAGCATGACCGTGAGTCCTTATAATGTGATTATCATGAACTGATTGTGAATTCCATGTTTATTGGAGTATTTCTATATGTTGTGAATAACATGTGAATGGTGATATGATAATTTGATTCCTAGGAGCATTGGCTCGAATTGGGATATGAATATTGAAAGTATATGAAATGACTTGTTTCATTGAGGAGCGTCGGCTCCAGTTGCAGAACGAATTGTGACAGTACAAGTGATAATTGAACCTTTAGAGCATTTACTCGAGTTGTGAAGAGAAGAGATCATTATGTTGCCCTCTTGACGGGCTATTGTTGGGTTGTGATTCCTCTGCATTGTGTTCTTGACGGATACTAGGGTCGCTTAGGTTAATGTTTCCTTGTGTCGTGGGATGACTATAGTTATAGCTGAGGTGGTTATGTAACGTAATAGGCTAGTTATCAATGGGGTGGTTAGGTGAGGTAATCGTTAGATATAGTTGAGATGGTTAAGTGTGGTAATAGGTTGGTTATAGCGGTGGTGGTTAGATGTTGGAACTAATGTGGTTATAGTAATCCCCTTGCCGGAATATTCGAGATGATGTTTTGTTCCCTTACTGGGAAGTCGTTATATTGTTGTTTGTGACGGAATATGAGATAAGAAATTTCTTGGAGCTTGGGCTCCAGTGATATCGTGAGATAAGAAAAGTGAGAAAGAGAAAACGTTGTTGATTATTCCCTTGCCGGGACGTTTGGTTGAACTTGTTGGATTCTTTCCCTTGTCGGGATGTTTGTCAACTATTTACTTATTTTTATGCCCCTTAATTGTGACTGTTGTTTGGGGAGTCGGACTGTTAAATGATATTGAGGATCGGGTTGCGCGTCGCAACAATGATATTGAGGATCGGGTTGCGCGCCGCAACAATGATATTGTGGACCGGGTTGCACGCCGCAACAGTAAAAGGCGAGGATTGGGTTGCGCGCCGCAACAATGATACATGATAAATGATATGGGTCGGGTTGCACGCCGCAACAGTGGTATTTATGGGTCGGGTTGCACGCCGCAACAGTGGTATTTGTGAAGCGGGTTGCACGCCGCAACAATAGTAATTATGGAGCGGGTTGCACGCCGCAACAGATATTGAGGCTATGTGTTTATATTTGAGTATTGATTCCTTGTTCATTGTGAACCTAAGCTGTTTTAGTTGTTACTCTGGATTGCTGTTTAATATTGTATCTCCCCTTAGCATGTCTCCCCTCCCATGTTGTTAATTACTTGGTATTCGATTTCCGCTGTATATTTATAACTGCACAGGTTTATGCGATGTCCAGTCTAGCCTCGTCACTACTTCGCCGGGGTTAGGCTAGACACTTACCAGCACATGGGGTCGGTTGTGCTGATGCTATACTTCTGTGCATTTTTGCACAGGTCCAGATTTTGAGGAGCAGCAGCAGCAGTAGTTCGGGAGCAGACTTTCTTATTCACGAGACTGAGGTAGCCTTGCAGGCGTCTGCAGGCCCGGCGTCTCTTCTTTATGTTTTCCTTTTGACTGTTGCCTCATTGTTTTCGAGACAGACAGCTGTTATATTTCTTTCAGACCTTTGTATTTAGTTTATTCTTAGTGGTTCGTGAGTAATGCGACACCAAATCTTGGGTAGAGGCTACTATTGACGGTTTTGCGTTTTGATTCGTTTTTTTTTTATAAATCAGACTTCCGCTATTATTCTTGTTAAACTTCAAGTTCTAAATTGCTGTTATAAACTGCTAAATTAATTGTTTAGTGATGAAAAGGTAAATAAGTTGGCTTGCCTAGCTACCACGAGTAGGCGCCATCACGATCCCGTTGGTGAAAAATCCGGGTTGTGACACTTTGGTCGCTATTTTCCAGAAAATTAACAATTTCTGGAAATATAGCGACCAAAGTTGGTCGCTTAATACTAAAAAAAAATTAATTCATGAAGTTAGCGACCAACTTTGGTCGATTATTTTAAAAAAAATTAAAAATATTTATAGTATAGCGACCAACTTTGGTCTCTATTTTCCAGATTTTAAAATATATTATTTTTCTTTACAGACCAAAGTTGGTCGCTATTTTATGACTAATAATAAATAAAAAAACGTAATTTACATAAAGAGACCAACTTTGGTCGCCAAAGTTATATTATTAAAATAATAGAGCGATCAAAGTTGGTCGCTATAGTCAATACCCGGAATATTTGGTCCTTTTACCTTAAAGACCAAAGTTGGTCGCTATTTAGCGACCAACTTTGGTCCCTAAAATAAAGGGACCAGCAATATAGCGACCACGCATGTTTGGACGCTTTTGGTCGCTTTTAGGCCTATAAGCGACCAACTTTGGTCGCTTTTTGTGGTCGCTTTTTACCGGATTTTTAGTAGTGACATTTCAGGAGTTTTGGCTGTTGTTAATCAAATAAAAAGATATGGTGAAGAGTTGAAGGATGATAGGGTCGTTGCAAAAATACTACGATCCCTAATTCAAAATTTGATTATATTGTTGTTGCTATTGAAGAGTCAAAAGACTTGGACACCATGACCATAGATGAACTTTCAAGTTCTTTGCAAGCCCATGAAGAAAAATTGAAGAAACCGAAAGAAGAATCGGTTGAAAAGGCGTTGCAAGCAAAACTTTCCTTCAAGGAGAAAGATGAAAGGCGTGGTTCGCAACAAAGAGGTCGTGGAAATGGAAGAGGTCGTGGTAGAGGAGGAAGAGGTGGTGGTCAACCACCAAATAGAGACAATAAAAGCCAAGACTATAGTCAAAGAAGAGGTCGTGGAAGAGGCAAAAGATGGAGACAAAATCAAGGAAGGTATGACAAACCGAATGTTGAATGTTATACTTGTCATAAATTTGGACATTTTTCCTGGGAATGTAAGGATAATTCGGAGGATAAAAACAACTTTGTAGAGAGCAAAAATGAAGATGAATATGACACTCTACTTCTTGCATGCAAAGGAGAAGAAAGTGTGAAAAAGAACAAATGGTACCTTAACTCCAGTGCAAGTAGTCATATTTGTGGAAAGAAAAATTTATTTGTAGAGCTTAAGGAGTTGAATGGTGGCCCAATCACTTTTGGAGACTTTTCGCGAGTTAAAATCAAAAGAAAATGTACGATTTTAGTTCACTTAAAAGATGGAAGTCATCAATAATCTCCAATATTTTGTATGTGCCGGAGATGAAAAGTAATATTTTAAGTTTGGGACAACTTTTGGAGAAAAATTATGACATTCATTGGAAAGACAAAAAGTTGTATATGAGAGGTGAAAAGGGAAGATTGTTAGCCAAAGTACCTATGGCTAATAATAAAATGTTCATCTTATATCTTCAAAGTTCCGAGGTGCTTGCTTTCATGTGCCAAAGATTCATCTTGGCTTTGGCATATGAGATTTGGTCACTTGAAATTTGATAGCCTAAGGTTGATGAAGAAGGAAAGCATGGTGAATGGATTGCCAACAATTGATCATCCCAACCAACTTTGTGAAGGATGTCTCTTTGGAAAGCAAGCAAGGAAAAGCTTTCCTAAAGAGTCTTTAATAAGAGCAAGATGCCCTCTCGAGTTAATTCACATGGATGTGTGCAGACCTATCAAGCCATCTTTACTTGGTAAAAGTAATTATTTTTTACTTTTCATTGATGATTTTTCTCGAAAAACTTGGGTTTATTTTTTGAAGGCAAAATCGGAGGTGTTTGAAACCTTCAAAGAGTTTAAGAGCATGGTGGAGAAGCAAAGTGGCTATCAAATTAAGTCACTTAGGTCCGATAATGGTGGACAATTCACTTCAAATGAATTCAAGATTTTATGTGAGAAAAATGGAATTCGTCATTACTTGACAGTTCCGAGATCACCACAGCAAAATGGCGTCGTGGAGAGAAAGAATCGAACTATTCTCAACATGGCGAGGAGTATGTTGAAGAGCAAAAATATGCCAAAAGAGTTCTGGGCTGAAGCTGTTGTTTGTGTGGTGTACTTATCAAATCGGTGTCACACCAAAAGTGTTCGTGGAAAAACACCACAAGAGGCATGGAGCGATTTCAAGCCAAAAGTTGCTCATTTGCGGGTTTTTGGGAGCATCGCATATGCACATGTGTCAGATGAGAAGAGGTCTAAGCTTGATGACAAAAGTAAGAGGTATGTCTTCATTTGCTATGATCAAAGTTCTAAAGGTTATAAATTGTACCCAAAAATGACAAGGTCACCATAAGTAGAGATGTTGAGTTTGATAAAGATAATGCTTGGGAGTGGAAATCTAAAGAGCAAGAATACTCTTTTAGTCCATTCTTTGAAGATGATGAAGAAGAAGATGGGGTGCAGGCTATCACACCACCTTCAACACCTCCGCCACAAGATCAAGAAGTTGGGGAATCAAGCTCAAGTTCAAGTGAAGCACCTCACAAGAGTAGAAGTCTCTGTGACTTGTATGAAAACACGGAAGTGGTAAGAAATGACTTGTATGATTTTACTCATTTTTGTTTGCTGGTGGACAGTGAGCCTCTAAGCTTTGAAGATGCTTGCCAAATCCAAATGGAGGGATGCAATGGATGACGAAATCAAAGCTATAAAAAAGAATGATACATGGGAGTTGGTCACACTTCCAAAAGGCAAAAGCACCATTGGAGTCAAATGGGTGTACAAGCTAAAGAAGAATTCCAAGGGAGAAATAGAAAGGTAAAAAGCAAGATTGGTAGCTAAAGGCTACAAGCAAAAGGCCGGTATTGACTATGTTAAAGTATTTGCGCCGGTTGCTCATTTGGAAACAATTCGCTTTGTCATTGCTTTGGCGGCACAAAATCAATGGAAAATTCATCAAATGGATGTGAAGTCGGCTTTCTTGGATGGCCTATTGGAGGAAGAGGTCTATATTGATCAACCTTCAGGATATAAGGTTGAAGGACAAGAAGATAAAGTCTTGAAATTAAAGAAGGCTTTATATGGGTTGAAGCAAGCCCCGCGAGCATGAAATAGTAGAATTGACAAATATTTCCAAGCAAATGGTTTTTCTAAGTGTCTACGTGAACATGCCCTCTATGTAAAGATTGCTAAAAATGGTGACATCTTACTTGTTTGCTTGTATGTAGATGACTTGATATTTACAGGAAATAATCCAAAGATGTTTGAAGAATTCAAGAAATCAATGGCTAAAGAATTTGAGATGACGGACATTGGCCTAATGTCCTACTATCTTGGAATTCAAGTAGCATAGAGGAAGGATGTCATTTTTATTTCTCAAGGAGAGTATGCAAAGGAAATTCTCAAGAAATTTGAGATGGAGAATTGCAATCCCGTAAGCACCCCCGTTGAATGTGGAGTTAAAATATCCAAGCATGGAGATGGAGATATAGTCAATCCCACATTTTTCAAGAGTCTTGTTGGAAGCTTAAGGTATTTGACATGTGCAAGGCCGGATATTCTTTTTGGAGTTGGACTCCTGAGTCGCTTTATGGAAACTCCTAATACCTCGCACTTAAAGGTAGCCAAAAGAATACTTTGGTACATCAAAGGTACGCTTGATTATGGAATTCTTTATTCATGTTCTAAAGAATCCAAGTTCGTGGGATATTGTGATAGTGACTGGGCTGGTGATATTGATGATCGGAAAAGTACTACTGGGTTTCTTTTCTTTCTTGGAAATTCCGCATTTACATGGAATTCTAAGAAGCAACCAATTGTGACTTTGTCAACTTGTGAAGCGGAGTATGTAGCAGCTTGTTCGTGTGTTTGCCATGATATTTGGCTAAGGAGCTTGTTGGAAGAACTTCACCAACCACAGAAGGATGCTACAAAGATTTTTGTTGACAACAAATAGGCTATAGATTTAGCCAAGAACCCGGTATTTCATGAAAGAAACAAGCATATCGATATGAGATATCATTTTATTAGAGATTGCATATCTAATAAAGTTGTGGAGCTTGAGTATGTGAAGTCTAGAGATCAAATTGCGGATATTTTCACCAAGCCGAAGATTGACGCTTTTCAAAAGTTAAGGATGACGCTTGGAGTAATGAAACAAGTTTAAGGGGAGATGTTAAAAATAGTAATAAACTTGTTTCCATTTGTCCACATTTGTTTAGATTTGTTTACATTAATTTAATATTTTCATACATATCTATACTATATTAAAAGTACGAAAGCCCTTAACGAAATGTCGTTCGCCTTTTTTACCCCTTTAAAATAACTTTTATAGTGGTCAAAATTGTAATTTTAATTGGTTTCCTAATATTTAGGATTTAAAATTCCCTAAACTTTTTACTATTAATAATCTTTTCCTTATTTGAACTATGTATCAATTCCTAATATTCAGGAATTTAATATCTTTCCTTATTTATATTATAAATTAATTATTTGCCTAATACTTAGGACTTTGATTACTAATTCTTTTAAGATTATTTTTAGGCTTAGGAGTGGCTTTTGCCTAAATTTTAAAGAAAGCAGCCCTAAATCACCTTTCTTCCACAACTATGATGCTATTGAAACTTTACTTCACACTCAAAACATTTGATTCCTATTGGGATTTTACCATATAATTTTAACATTTAAATAATTTCTGCCACATTAATAGCTTCATAAAAAGGGCTCATGTTTTGGATATACTAATATATACTCTTTCACCGAAAAAATTAATTTTAAATTCTGCTTAATATTTCTGAATTTTCAAATTATTGACTTTTGCGATATTTTGACAGTCTATTTTAAACAATGTATTCAACATGTTTCATGATTAGTCATCGAAGAACGGGAGAAATTCAAAAATAGTCAGATTTACCACTGGTCGTTGAAAAATAGTCAAGTTTCAAAAGTCATCGAAATTTAGCCACTTTAAATCTGAGCGAAAACACTGTTTAAAATCCGGAAAAATACGCCCGCAAATTTTACGGGAGTTCCAGCATAAGTATGCTTGAACTCCGGTAAATTTTACGGGAGTTCCAAGATAACTATGCTGGAACTCCCACAAATTTTACGGGAGTTCAAGCATAATTATGCTGGAAGTCCCGCAAAATTTTACGGGAGTTCAAGCATAATTATGCTGGAACTCCCGCAAAGTATAATTGTCCAGTATAATATACTGGAGTTTGGAGCACTGGTGCTCCAGTCTCCTTGGCAAGCTGGAAATTCCTCACTTGGTGATTCAAGTTCACTAGGATTGCATGCTTCAACCCTTGAGAACGATATGGTGGGGTACAACATTGAACAAACAAACATGCTGAGTCAACTTACCAGAGACTCGCCTGAACTGGAAGTCATCGCTGTTACTGGTATGGGCGGCATTGGTAAGTCAACTTTTGCCAAAAAGCTGTTTTCTCATCCCTCAGTTTTGAGCTTCTTTGACATCCGTGGATGGATTACTGTGTCTGAGGACTATAGTTATAGAAAGATGCTTTTAGGCCTCCTTAAAGATGTTAATATTGGGAAGGAAAAAGACCTTGATAAGAAAAACGATTCAGATTTAGCTGTTTGCTTGAAACAAAGTTTAATGGGTCGAAGGTATTTGATTGTTGTGGATGATATATGGAGCAAAAACGCTTGGGATGAGATTAGACTGTGTCTTCCAGACGATGGTAAAAGAAGTCGGGTATTGTTGACTACTCGAGACATTGAGGTTGCTCAATATGCTAGCTCTTTGAAGGATTCTTTCAAGATGCATTTACTAGGCCCTGATGACAGTTGGAATTTGTTTCACCAAAAAGCATTTGCAGAAAAAGGTTTTCCAATTGAATTTGAGGATGTTGGGAAGGACGTTGCAAAAAACTGCAAAGGATTACCACTTATGATTGCCGTGGTTGCCAAGATTCTGTCTAGCAAGAGGACATTGGAAGAGTGGAGAAAAGTTGCTGAAAGTGTGAGCTCATTAGCAGACGTTGATGCTTATCAACAATGCTCGGGAGTGCTTGCTTTAAGCTACAATCATCTTCCTTCTTATCTGAAAGGTTGCTTTCTGTATTTTGGACTTTTTCCTAAAGCTAGTGAAATTTCTATGGAAAAGTTGATTAGATTATGGATTGCGGAAGGGCTCCTAAAAGTAAAGGGGATGGAGGGATTGGAAGAAGTGGCTGCTAGTCATTTAAATCATCTTATTGATAAAAGTCTAGTTATTGTTAGCAAGAGAAGTATGGATGGTAAAATCATGAAATGTATGATTCATGATCTTGTTCATGATTTCTGCTTGAAAGAAGCTGACTGCCAAAATCTTCTGTATATTGTGAATAACGATATTGATGGACCTCTATGGGTTATTCCTGAAGGTTGCAGGTGGGTATCACAACAATCAAGGGGCTTTTATTTTCACAGTCGATTCCCTGTTCTTGCTTATAGCAAATTACGTTCCTTTTCTGTCAATTCTAGAGCATTAATTCTTGATGTAGAAAGGTGTCATTTCAAACTTCTTAGGGTATTGGACTTGGAGAATTAGAAGATCTTTAATTTCCCCATAGCTATACTAGACCTAGTTCTTTTAAGGTATTTGGCATTGAGCATTTCAAGATCTGGACAATTTCCAATTTCTAAACTTTTGAATTTACAAACTCTCATTGTTCGTCCGACCCGAATGCACGCTAATCGTTCCTTACCAAATGGAATTTGGAAATTGTCTCAATTAAGGCATCTCCATTTTTGGTGTATGTATTTGGACTCTCCTTATACGATATCAGAAAATGAGGTGAAGAACTTGGTTTTGGAAAACATACAAACTGTTTCTGGGTTGATACCTTCTTGTTGCACAAAAGAAATATTTGAAGCGATTAAGAAAGTGAAGAAATTGGAAATTTCTGGTAAAGCAGAGGAATTTCATAGCGAGATGGGATGGTATAATAATCTTAAATATTTAATAGAGCTCGAGGCACTAAATGTTAACAGTTCCGCCTGATTTTGATTCCGACCAGCTGCCGTGTTTAATCAATCCAAGTCCAGGTTCTTTCCCACCAAATCTCAAGAAATTGACACTTAGCCGTACCTGTCTTCCATGGAATTGCATGAACATTTTTAGCAAGTTGCCCAATCTCGAGGTGCTTGAATTGAAGGATGATGCCTTCTCGGGCGTTGAGTGGGAAATAACAGAGATGGGATTCCGTAAATTGAAGTTTTTACTCCTTGAGGATCTGTATCTTAGATATTGGACAGCCGCCGATGATTATTTCCAATGCCTTGAGCGTGTCTGCATCAAAGAATGCACACTATTAAAAGAGATCCCAGAAGGATTTGCAGATAGTGTGACGCTGCAGCTAATTGAATTACATAAATGCCGTCGTCCTCTTGTGACTTTTGCCAAGCAGATCCAGGAAAAGCATGAGGAATTGGGAAACAACATGCTTAAAGTTTATGCCTTTGATTCAAGTAAGTAAATCATCAACGATGAACTTTCAATATCCATTAACATTTTGACTTCTGATCATGAACTGTGTTGAATCATTAGGTAAGAAAGAATTAACCTGTTGATTGTAATAGGATTTCTTCTGCATAACTTGTAAATAGGAGTATATTGTTGACTATAATAAAGAGTTTGTTACATTCGTTGCATGTTCTTGTTGTACGGCCTTTTAATTATGATGTACATGGTCAATGAAAAAGATTTAGAAAAATCATTGCACAAATATATATGTTTGGCAGCCCGGTGCACATGGCATCCTGCATTCACACAGGGTCCGGAGAAGAGTCGCACCATGAGAGTTGTGATAAATAGACAGCCTATCGTAATACAAACATTAGTAGCTGCTTCCACAGCTCGAAGTACACAAATATTTACATTTAGGAAAATGGCTCTACGAAACTCTTTTTGGGTTGGTCTCCGTCAATGCAGTAATTGAGCGATTTTATGTTGTGTTTGTTTTATTTCATTGGTTGAGCTCATACTACCCCTGTACAGCTTGCCTATGTCCATATTCTGAATTTGGCCATTCTTGCTCTGTCAATCCTGTCAAAAAGACATTTTTATGAGGGCTTCGTGATGTTCGTTGTTTGTTGTTGCTGTAGTTTTCTTTAGTACTCTTTTGTGTGTATTGCAAAATTTTGAGGGGGAAAAAAGTCATGGTAGTTTATTTTTGCTATTATTTGCTTATTCCTTCCTGATATAAGAGGAAAACTAAAAATCACTGTTCATTGAGTAGACAAACATGTTAAGTTGAACTACAAATAATATTAGGTCTCGCAACGTGAATTTGATTCCTCGGTTAATTTTGTTCGATTCTTTAGACCGTGTGTTTTAATGTACATTGTGTACTTTTCAGTTCTACAATGGAAGAAAGAGCCCTGAACCAATTTATAGGTAGATTTGGTGATAGAAATATGTTAGGAACAACAAACCTTTGGGAAGGCCTTGCTTGGAGGACCATATCTTTATCTATCTGCTACTTGTGTAACAGAGGGAAGCAATATCAACAAAAATATTACTTTAACCTCTTGAAAAGGTGGCACATGAATTGTTGCCCAAAGAAAAAAATGCCTCCTATATCAATGATAAGGAGGGGAGATCATATTTTAACAATTGTCATGTGGTTGAAATTAAATATGCTTGATCATATAAGAAAAGGACTATGAACTCTAATTTCTCGCTATCCCTTCGGGGTAGGGGTAAGGTCTGCGTACTCGCTACCCTCCCCAGAACCTACTAGTGGGATTTCACTGGGTTGTTGTTGTTGTTGTTTACTCGAGAGTCATCTTGGAGATATTTCTTTAACATATTAGATTGAGAAAGCACGGCCTTGAGAAGAAGTGGAGAAAGAGTCGAGGAACATCCAGATGAAGATACAGAGGAAGATGTAACTTTTGTCTGCTATATGCTTGTGTTCTCTTTGTTGGTTTTTCTTTAAAAAAGTACATGTCATTTCTCTAGCAAGAAATGTAACTTCTCAGAGATCAAATTTTCAATGTGCTCTGTAATAATATGTGGGATTTATATTCATATTTAGAATGTCTGAACGGGTATTTAAAGATCATTCTGACAATGTTTTGTTATTTTTCGGATGTTATACTAATACTCTGCTGAAGTTATTTATGCCTTTTCGAATTTAGAAATGTTCATATACTTGTGATCTAGTTAATTTATGATGATTTTTTTTTATACTACAAGATATATTTACACGTGCCTCTGAGTTTGATGAATAGTGAGCAAAGAATGGAATTCTATCGTAACTCATCTAATTTACTAGTTTTGAAATTTATCATGTATGCTTGCTTGGTGGAATTTTTGTAAGGTTTAAGCCTAAGTTACTGAATTAAGACAAATCCATAGCTAATCCATTATATCCGCCCGTCCATTGTGTTACATTGGTGGAATCTATCTACTCTCTTCCGTCATATTCACTTGCCATTTTTCCTAAAGTTGTTAGAAAATTAAGAAAAGAATTAAATATTATATTTTCAATGTTACTCTTAATAATAGATGTTCCAGAAAGAACTAAAGTAAAAGATGAAATTGAGAGACAAAAATAAATAAATAAGGGCAATAATATTGTATCCACTAAAACCCTGTTTGAAACATTAGGCAAAGTGTTTGATGTTTTAAACCTCTCTCTCTTTATTGTTTTTGAAAGGGGTGTGACATATAATTGATGTATCAAACTTTAAATGAGAAGGCTATCACATCAAGGTGACACCATTCGAACTTATGGAGGTAGCCCTAATGCAGAACTCAGTAAATTGGTAAATTGGGTTTTAGAAAGTGCGAAGATAGAAAACATGTCTTTTAAAGGCTTATTTCACTTCTTACCACAAAATAAATATTATATAGAACAATGTCTAGTTCAGAATTAGCCATCCGACAGAGTGTTACAAGTCGAACACTCATGGATCTAGGCTGTACTTGTACCTATACCACTAGAGATTAGGTGACATGTCTCCGTGCTTGACAGGCATGGCAATTGGGGCAAGGAAGGGCAGAGCGGGGAATTTTTTTTTAAAAAAATTAATGGGACAGGGCAGGGCAGGGCAAACTTTATTTTGAAATATCTGAAAGTTGCTCTATTAATCTATTTGACAATTTAATTGAATAATTCAATTTCACGTCTATCTCTACTTTGTTACTTTTTTTTTTTTAATTAACACCCAACATTCGGAGTGACATTGTGTAGTAAAGCACTTTCCCAAAAAAGCTCGTAGTTACATTTGAGAGCTACAATAAACAATCTTTAATAATTATCGATAAACAATCTTTAATAAGAATTAGAACCTCGTAAGATCATTGCAGAAGAATGTGGTGAAATTTCCCGCAGCATCTTTTGCAATGTAGAAGTATATTGGAGTTTGTCGGACAAGGCCTTATCTGTTAGAACCAGTAAAACCAAATGGTCCTGAGGCACCACGTTCAGCAGATCCTAGGGGAGCGGATCGGAGGGAAAATTACGCTTAACGGTTTGACTTATCGAATATCAAATTATAAATGTAGTAATCCGCTAGTCATGCAATAAGACATCAAGCGAATTGGTATCGGATTGACAATTATCGGGCGGTTTATCGGCTAAATCAAATAGAAGATTTTTGAACAATCAATACCAAACGGCCAAATGCATAGTTCAAACTGACTCTGTTAGTTTTGGTAGCTTTTCCCGGTAAAAGCTAAAGACGACTGCCAATGCCATTAGCTACGGACAGACGAAAGTTCTATTGAGAATAAGAGGGGATTTAGCCATTTAGGTTTTACTAGTACTTTATTTACATAGGGATAAAAGTATAATATAAAAATCCTTAACGGGTTAACGGTTTACCCAATAAGAAAATTGAGTAATCCGTCCAAAATCGTTAAGCCGTTGATTATAAAATCTCAATCTGTTCACAATCCATTATCCCGATATACCCAATAAACCAATAAGCCATCGGTTTAATTCGATTAACGGTTTCGGTTCGGTTTTGAACAGCCCTAGCAGAACCCCCCCACTATTTCTGCACTCATATGTAGCGTTACATCCTTCTAATCTCTCCAATACCATAGGTTCTACTTCAAAGTCGAGCCATTATGTCCAACTGTAATCATCAACAATTTAAATTATAGTACATTAAACTTATCGAACATTAGCATGTTACGTGCTATAATAGTTTAAAATAGACTGATAATTTAAAAAAATTCTTTTACCCCAGTCATTATATATAAGTTAAATTCAATCAACAAACTTGAGTGGCAGTGACAACTTCTAGTGGAACAACTGACCCTGGTTTGACCTCCACCTTGTCGAATTCCTTGCTGTTTGATATTAAATTCTCAATCTCAGCCACTGGCCAAGTAATTTTGTTGTCATTGGTTTCTTATTTTAACCTCAACTGATTAATCCATTAAAGGAGCCATGATGCTAGGAGCATAATATGTTATAAAAAATAACTATTTCAGTGAATAGTATATACAGATGAAATAAATCTTGAATCAACCGTTGAACGAGGATAAACCGGTTTAGTCAAGTTCAAATTGGTAGGTTCAAATTAAAATTGAAAAAGTTAAAAAAATTATTTTAGAATATTGCAAAAGAAAAAATAAAGACAAATAAAAAAAGAACATAAACGGGACAGAGCGGGGCAAGGGTTAGCTGGGCGGGACGGGGTGGGATAGGACAAAAATCTAAAACAATGCTATATAGGCAGGGCAGGGCAGGACAGGGTGGGTAAAAATGTGTAACAACTAAATTTCGCTCCTGAAAAATAATAATCAATACAAGAAATATAGCGACAAATATTATATTTAATTTCAAGTGATGGGGTTACAATCTCTAAAATATCTCTAAATCTAAAGAAATGTAGTCCTCTGATTCTCCTCCTCACGGATGACGGTTCAAGAGCTCGAGAGCTTGATCTTGAACTTGACAGATTTCAGATTTGTAGTACGTCACGAACAATTTGAAGCTCGTCACGAACCAGGATTTGGTGTTGGGTTATCACGAACGGAAGATTTGAAGCCGCCCGCCTATGACTTGAGTTCGCCTTTGGAATTTGACCACAGACGATGATTGCAGATATGGATGGAGACCTTGATGCTATTCTTCAGAGCTTCTTTAGCCTTTCCTTCTGCTTCCTTGCTTGTCTTAGCCTTCTCCTCTGACCCCTTTATATAGGCATGGGATGGAGTAGTCTCCAAGAAAACCCTAGTGGATCATTGGGCTTGAGGCTTATGGGCCGACCTATTTGATAGAAGACCAATTTGCGGGCTAGCCCAATAGTACATTGGACTTTTATTTAAATCAATTCATTTTAGACTTAAATAATACACTCTATTATACTAGCCCATAGTATCATTTGGACTAATATGTATTTAATATACGATGAAATCCAAATTAATTGTGGATTTAAATTTAATAAAATTTTATTTGTCTACAGACGTTTTGAGTAAATAATGCATATCCAGCAGAAGATCAGAATAAAACAGTATTCTGCAATTCTAAATAAAACTAGTGATGTTGCCAATACAATTTATTTCGTACGAATTATATCATTAGTCTTCTTTTGGAGGTCAATTTTGGTATTTGGCATTTCTTGTTCAACAAGTAATATTTTACTTCAATTTTATACTGAAGGAAGAAGGTTTCTAAATTGTTTAATATTAATTTTTGTTAGAGTATTTATTGTTTAGCATACGCCATAATATTTAGATGAATCCCCCAGTTTTAGGTAAAAAATCTCCATAAGATGCATACTTCCAAATTGGCTAACGCATTCCTCTCTTGCCAATTAGTGTCAAATTAAGTTCTAATTTTATTTATCTAAGAAATAGATCATCAATAAATAGGAAAAAAATAAAATTATATGCATTAGTTAGGATATTAATCCTAAACTCACCCAAAAAAATGCCTCTACCAATATCAATGTTATTGGATGGGTAAATTTAACACAGAAAATAAGAATAGCTGCCATCACCATCACGATCACGGTTATTACAATAAAAATTAACACCAGCGACAAGTATAATAATAACTATGTATTCTAGTTAGTGAAAACAGAATGATATCAGAAGTTAAATTTTAGTGTAAATAAAACTTTCTTGATAAATTTACTTGCATTTGGTTATGGAACATCACAACTTTAATATTTTCCACAGCTCTCTCATTGAAACTATGAAATTGTAGATATTGTGCATTAAGATAAAGTGGATGATTGCTTATTCTGTTACGGTTTGTAATGAGCCAAGCAATGTCACTTAGTTAGTTGTAATAACAGTTAGTTAGTTGTAATGGTTGTAACTTAAGTTTACTATAATTAACAGTAGTAGAGTTAGTTAACCACATCTAGTGGTAGAGTTAATTTTAGTTTTAGTCATACATTTCACTATACATATACTTGTACAAATATACAGATACACAAGAGAAATAATAGAATCTTTTGAAATATTCTCTCCACCTTCATCCTCTGTTCTGCCGACTTACTCAAGCTCATTAGATCAGTTTCTGGTCAGCTAAAACTCCATGGCTGAGCTTCCTGGATAGCTGAATTTTACATGGTATCAGAGCCACACGACCATTAGTGTGGTCTTATCGTCCTCAATTTCGTCCAATTTCGTCCTCTTCAAGCTAATTTGGAGGATCAACAATGGCGACTGTCGATAACACCGAACCAGAGAAATTAGGTCACAATCATCCACTTTTCTTGAATTCAAATGATAATTCAGGAGCT
This sequence comes from Nicotiana attenuata, assembly GCF_001879085.1. NCBI lineage: Eukaryota > Viridiplantae > Streptophyta > Magnoliopsida > Solanales > Solanaceae > Nicotiana > Nicotiana attenuata. Next base: position 412,217 of record NW_017670837.1, on the reverse strand, counting down.
GTGTTGATTTCGTTGCAATTACGAGGACTGAAAAACTACTCTGTGTGGAGCCGGGCAATGAGGATTGCAATCCTAGGTCAAAATAAGCTAGGGTTCATTGACGACACATGCAAAAGAAAAAATTACGGTACAAATCTCGTTGATCTCTGGGAGCGTTGTAATGCAATTGTATTGTCTTGGTTGATGAATTGTGTTTCACCGGAATTGTTGAGTGGAATGGTATATTCCTCAAATGCTAGTGAAGTATGGGATGATTTGAAGGAGCGTTTTGATAAGATGGATTGTTCTAGGATTTTTTAGTTCCACGGAGAAATTGCTACTGCTAGGCAGGGCACTAGCTCAATTTCGACTTATTTCTCATAATTGAGAGTGCTTTGGGCAGAATTTGATAGTTTGGCACCAATTCCTGGCCGTGATGCTGCCAACTCTCGTGAATTTGTCCAATTTATGGAACGTCAAAAGCTTCTACAATTCCTAATGGGACTAAATGAGTCTTATGAATAAGCACGTACCCAACTCTTGATGATGATTCATGTTCCATCTGTGAACAAAACCTACTCTATGTTAATGGAGTGTGAGAGTCAGAGGACTATGTCCAACACCTTTACCACTGTTGATGGGGGTGAGATGGCGGCGCTGATGACAACTAGGTCTCGGAATCAGCAGAGGCCAAAGAAAAATTACAATCTTTAGTGTGATGTCTGCCACATGAAAGGCCACACTAAAAAAACTTGCTACATGGTAGTAGGATATCCAAAAGATACCAAATTCAGGAAGAAGTACAATTCACAGGCAACAACTAATTTTGTAGCTGAAGATGTCCCAACAACAACAACTGGTTCTACTCCTATGGCTCCCTCATTCACTCTAGAACAATATCAGTAGATTTTACAACTGCTTAAAGGCAAGGAAACTGAAGTAGCAGCTAATGCAACAAGAATGGATTCATGTATTATAATGTCCTTAATGTTTAACTTGGATCAAGATATTTGGATTGTAAATAGTGGTGCCTCTAACCACATGGTTTCAAAGCTAGAAGCATTAGATAATCCAACCTCATTACTAAAATCTAACTCAGTTCATTTGCCAAATGGAGATGTGGCTGCAATTACACATAGTGGATCAACTAGTATATTCAAGAACCGGCAGATTAGTGATGTTCTTCATGTTTCAAACTTTGAGTATAACCTACTGTCAGTTTCAAAATTGACAAAAGAGCGGCAATGCTTGGTAGCTTTCTTTCCTGATATATGTGTGTTTCAGGATCTCTACACTGGGAAGGTGTTGGGTATTAGTAGTGACACAAATGGACTGTACATACTGAAAGATTGCATATGCAGGAGGAAGCTTTCTACACCAACTGTACATACCACAGTCATGCCTACTTCTATATCAGTTAGTCAAGATTCAATAAAGCTGGAGATATGGCACCTGAGACTTGTTCACATACCTATGGAGACATTTAAGAGGATTGATAAGTTCAAGAATCTCCACATTAGTAAAAGAAACAGTGATTGTGCAACGTGTCTTGTTTGTCCATTATCTAGGCAGACTCGGTTACCATTTCCAGTTAGTACTAGTAGAGCAAAAGCACCATTTTGCATGCTGATGTATGGGGACCCTTCAGAGTACCCACTTATGATAGCAAAAGATTTTTTCTTACAGTGGTAGATGGTTTATCTAGAATTACTTGGATCTTCCTGATGAATGCTAAAGATGAGACTTGTTGGTTAATGAAAAGATTGTTTTCTATGATCAGTACTCAATTTCATTGTTTTGTTAAGATCCTGAGAACAGATAATGGCTCTGAATTTGTTAATTCAAATATGAAGCAGTTAGTTGAGACATTAGGAATTATACATCAAACCACATGTGTTTATACTCCGCAGCAAAGTGGCATAGTGGAAAGAAGACGCAGATACATCCTTGAAACAGCTAGAGCTTTGAGATTTCAATCTGCAGCACCCCTAAGATTTTGGGGTGAGTGTGTTCTTACAGCAGTACACATAATAAATAAATTACCTTCTACAACCTTGAAAGAGAAGTCCCCTTATGAAGTGTTCTTTAACACTGCACCATCATTAGATCACCTTAGGGTCTTTAGGTGTTTATGTTATGCTGTAAATGTAAGGAAACAAGACAAGTTTTCTGCGAGAGCATTGCCAACAGTGTTTATGGGATACTCACCAAAAAAAAAAAGCTATAAATTGTATGACTTGCAATCCAGGAAGTTTCTAATAAGTAGAGATTTGGTGTTGAAGAAGCAGGTGTTTCCTTTTAAACAAATGAAGATAGTGCCTAATCCCTTATTCCCAGTTCTTGAATTAACAGATGAGCATTTAGCTTCACCTGTTTCTGATGCTGTTCAGGAGAATCCACCTACACCTACCAATGACTTTGCATTTAGTGATGCTGATTCACCACTAGGTCCTGAGGCACAATTTGATATTCCTGCACCACAGAATGTTGACCCTCCCCAATATCCTTCACATGTAGAGGTTGTTCAACCCATTGCAGTCAGAAAATCCCAAAGAACAACTGATCCTCCCAAATGGATGTAAGATTATGTGACAAGTTCTTGTGCATATCCTATGTCCAATTATCTGAGCAATGATGGTTTATCTCCTTCATATGTAAAATGTCTCACTGCACAATCAGTCATTGTTGAGCCCAAACATTACTCTGAGGCAGCCAAAGATGCAAGATGGGTCACTGCTATACAAGAAAATTCAAGCTTTGGAAGACAACATGACTTAGGATATAGTTGATCTCCCTAAAGGTAAAACTCCTATAGGATGCAAATGGGTATACAAAGTCAAATACAAAGCCAATGGGGAGGTGGAAAGATTCAAGGCTAGGTTTGTGGCCAACGACTTTAGCCAAAAGGAAGGTTTAGACTATAAGGAGACTTTTTCTCCTGTAGCTAAATTGGTGACTATCAGATCAGTCATAGCTGCAGCCGATTCAGAGCATTGGCACATCTATTAGATGGATGTTCACAATGCATTCTTTCAGGGTGATCTCTTTGAAGAAGTATACATGCATCTTCCTCAAGGTTTTATCACTAAGGGGAAGTCTAGAACTGTCACGACCCGAATTTTTCACCGTCGGAAACGTGATGGCGCCTAACAATGTACTCGCTAGGCAAGCCAATGTTACAGAATATTTTACCTTTTTCCTTTATCTTTTAATAATTAAAGCTTAACAAAAGTAAATCAGCGAAAATAAATGCGGAAAAACACAGTTTAAAATATTATCTTTATGTTAATAGCGAAAATCGGAATAAATTCCACCTAGAAATTGGTGTCACAACTCACGAACAATCTATGAATACTACAAATATTCGGTTGAAAGAAAAATATACATTTGTCTCGGAGAAAAGTAAAACAAAATGCAGTAAAGATACAAGGAGACGCCAGGGCCTGCGGATGCCTGCAGGACTACCTTGGGTCTCCTGAACGCAGTGATAGCAATCAGCCTCTCGATCAGCCACTAGCTCCGAAATCTGCATAGAAAGTGCATAGTGCAATATCACTACAACCGACCCCATGTACTGGTAAGTGCCGAGCCTAACCTCGACGAAGTAGTGACGAGGCTACGGCGGGGCATACAACATATACAACCTGCTTTATACTAAACAGAAAGAAAATACAGAATGTAATAAAGCAATAACTGGCATTAAATAAATTCGGAACCCAGTTGTTCTACTAGTATTCAGCTATAACCAATCCTTAAGGGTGTTTTAACATCACAGTGATGGACCTCAACAAAAATGAATACATAGCAACAACTGATGCGGCGTGCATCCCGATCTCATCATATAAACAACAACAGTATCAAGTGTTTCAAACTCATCTCAGATTCTCCACTACACTTATTCCTCAAACCAACATAATGGAATATCACTACAACTGTAAAACTTCACCAGTTAAACTACACAGCGAGACCGACCTAAGTGTACCATGAAGCACCAATACCATGAAGCACCAATAACCAACACAATCCACCAAGGCAATAAAAATGAAGCTACGAAACAAATAATACTTCAATAGGAAAATCAACAGTTAAACATGAAACAATTAGGCATGGAATCATCGATAAGCAAGTAGCAATTAAGGCAGGAAAGCAAGATATAGGAGAACGGGGAAAGGAAACAGGCTAAACAAGTAATTTGGCAACGCATAGGTGCTCGTCACCACACCTATACACCACACACATGGTATTTCACATAGCAAACAAGTCGGGGATCCCTAATCCCTCAAGTCAAGGTTAGACCAAATACTTACCTCAAGCCAACGGGTATTTCAAAGCTCAACCACCGCTTTAACTCTCGATTCCACCACCAATCCACTCGTATCTAGCCATAATTTACTCAATAACATCAATAAATGCTAAAGAAACCAATTCCAATGCATAATCAAAGATTTCGCAACATTTTCCCAAAAAGTCAAAATTGACCTCGGGCCTGCTTGATAAAAAATCGAAGTTCAGACCACGACCCGATTACCCATTCACCCCCGAGCCCGGATATACAATTGGTTTTGGAATCCGATATCAAATTGAGGTCCAAATCCCCAAATTTTGAAATTCCTAAATCTTACCCAAAACACCCAATTTTCCCATGAAAATCCCTAGATTTTGTGATGAATCTTGCAAAAAGCTGAAATAGATTGAAGAAAATGAGTTAGAAGTCGTTTACCTATGATTTAGGGAAGAACTCTTCTTTGAAAAATCGCCCATGGAAGCTTTGGGTTTGAAAATTTGAGAAATGAGTTCAAAATCCCGTCGAAGTTATGTTTTACACAGTTGTAGGTATCGCATTTGCGATCACAGGTTCGCAAATGCGACCAATACTTTGCAAATGCGAAGCTTGGCCTGACCTGTTGCGTTCACAAATGCGAACAATTGTTCGCAAATGCGGCCACTGTTCAAGTCGCAATTGCGACAGTGAACTTCGCAAATGCGAAGGTCCCTTTCCATGCCCTCTGATCGCAAATGCGATGGAACTTCGCAAATGCGATGCTCGCATTTGCGAGCCAGACTTCGCAATTGCAAAGTCTGCAGATCTGCAACACACAACCAAATTTCTTAAGTCTCAAAACACTCCGTAGCCTATCCAAAACTCACCCGAGCCCTCGAGGCTCCAAACCAAACATGCACACAAGTCTAAAAACATCATACGGACTTGCTCGTGTGATCAAATCGCCAAAATAACATCTTAAACAACGAATTTAACACCAAAACTCATGAAATTTTCAAGATAGTTCAAACTTTCTAATTTCTCAACCAATGGTACGAATCACGTCAAATCACTTCCGTTTTCACCAAATTTCACAGATAAGGCTTAAATATTATAACGGACCTGTACCGGGCTCCGGAACTAAAATACGGGCCCGATACCAACAATATCAAACATTATTAAATTTCCAAAAACCATCATATATTTCAGTTAACAATTTTCTTCAAAAATTCATTTCTCGGGCTAGGGACCTCGGAATTCAATTCTGGGCATACGCCCAAGTCTCATATTTTACTACGGACCCTCCGGGACCGTCGGAGCACGGGTCCGGGTCCGTTTACCCAAAATATTAACCAAAGTCAACTAAAATCATCTTTTTAAGCCAAAAATCATCTTTTCTTAAATTTTTCACATAAAAGCTTATCGGGTACGCGCCCGGACTGCGCACGCAAATCGAGGAGAAATAAAATGAGGTTTTCAAGTCCTTGAAACACGGATTCGGATTCTAACACAAAAGATGTCCCTTTGGGTCATCACATTCTCCACCTCTAAAACAACCGTTCATCCAAAGCAAGCGGTCTCTCACTGACGGGAATATACGCAAGGCTGCCCATACTAGCTGACTTCCTACTCAAAACATCGGCCACTACATTGGCCTTCCTAGGATGATTCAAGATGGTGATATCATAGTCTTTCAATAGCTCCAACCACCTTCTCTGCCTCAAATTGAGCTCCTTTTACTTGAACAAGTACTGCAAACTCTTATGATCCGTGAACACCTCACATGACATGCCATATAAGTAATGCCTCTAAATCTTTAGTGCGTGAACAATGGCTGCTAGCTCCAAATCATAAACTGGATAATTCTTCTCATGAATCTTCAACTGCCGCGAAGAATATGCATTAACCTTGCCATTCTGCACCAACACCGCACCAAGTCCAATACGAGATGTGTCTGTCATGACCCAAAATCTAACTATGATCATGATGGCACCTATCGTGTTACAAGGCAAGCCTACATCCCAAGATATTACTACTGAACCGATTATAAGCAATTAATAAATCATTTCAAAATTTAAATTTCCATAAACTAAACCAACTCTAAATATAATATAGAAAAATACGGAAACGAGCCCCAAACATCGGGGTGTCACTAAGTCATGAGCGTCTAAAACTATAAACTAAGAGATATAATTGTCTAACTGTCAATACAATCCAAAGAAGAAATACGGAAGGAGTAACAAGGCCCTGCGGACGCTAGGAGCTACCTTGCAGTCTCCAAAGATAGCCGGCCTGAACTCAACGATCGCCGCGCTCTAACTCAAATTGAGGTCCAAATCCCCAAATTTAGAAATTCCTGAATCCTACCCAAAACACCCAATTATCCCATGAAAATCCCTAGATTTTGTGATGAAATCTTGCAAAAAGATGAAATAGATTGAAGGAAACGAGTTAGAAATCGTTTACCTATGATTTGGAGAAGAACTCTTCTTTGGAAAATCGCCTATGGAAGCTTAGGGTTTGAAAATTTTAGAAATGAGTTCAAAATCCCGTCTAAGTTATGTTTTACACAGTTGCAGGTTTTGCATTTGTGATCACAGGTTCGCAAACGCGAACTTGCAAATGCGACCAATACTTCTCAAATGCGAACAATTATTCGCAAATGCGGCCACTGTTCAAGTCGCAATTGCGACAGTGAACTTCGCAAATGCGAAGGTCCCCTTCCCTGCCCTCTGATCACAAATGCAATGCTTGCATTTGCGAGCCAGACTTCGCAATTGTGAAGTCTGCAGATCTGCAACACACCAGCAAATTCCTTAAGTCTCAAAACACTCCGTAGCCTATCCAAAACTCACCCGAGCCCTCGGGGCTCCAAACCAAACATGCACACAAGTCTAAAAATATCATACGGACTTGCTCGAGCGATCAAATTGCCAAAATAACATCTTAAACAACGAATTTAACACAAAAACACATGAAATTTTCAAGATAGTCTAAACTTTCTAATTTCTCAACCAATGGTCCGAATCACGTCAAATCACTTTCGTTTTTCACCAAATTTCACAGATAAGGCTTACGTATTATAGCGGACCTGTACCAGGCTCCGAAACTAAAATATGGACCCGATACCAACAATATCAAACATTATTAAATTTCCAAAAACCATCTTATTTTTCAGTTAATAATTTTCTTCTAAAATTCATTTCTTGGGCTAGGGGCCTCGAAATTCAATTATGGGCATACGCCCAAGTCCCATATTTTACTACGGACCCTCCGGGACTGTCGGAATATGGGTCCGGGTCCGTTTACCCAAAATGTTGACCGAAGTCAACTAAAATCATCTTTTTAAGCCAAAAATCATCTCTTCTTAAATTTTTCACATAAAAGCTTTTCGGATACGTGTCCGGACTGCGCACGCAAATCGAGAAAAAATAAAATGAGGTTTTTAAGGCTTCGGAACACGGATTGGATTCAAACACAAAAGATAACCCTTTGGGTCATCACAAGAACCGAGGTGTGCAAATTAAGAAAGTCACTTTATGGTCTCCAGCAAGCATCTCGGCAGTGGAATTTGAAGCTCATTAAGGCTCTCCAAGACCTGGGATTCGCTCAAAGCCATTTTGATTATTCCTTGTTTACACAGAGGAGAGGTGATGATTTGGTTGTTATCCTAGTTTATGTGGATGATCTTTTGGTGACACGTAATAATCAACAACTCATCCAACCTGCTAGAGATAACCTTTAAAAGAAATTTTAAATGAAAGACTTAAGGGAGCTCAGATTCTTCTTAGGCATAGAAGCCAGAAGTAAGGTTGGAATTCTAATAAATCAACGCAAATATGCCCTTGATTTGATATCTAATTCAGGGATAGGGGGAGAAAAACCAGTGTCAACACCTTTGGAAGTCAATCAGAAGCTCACATTAGTGGAATTAGATGAAGCTACAAAGACAAGGATGATGAGGATACTATACTGCCAGATGCTGAACCCTATCAAAGACTCGTAGGAAGGTTGCTCTACCATACCATGACCAGACCTGATATAGCCTATGTGGTTCAGGTTTTGAGCCAATTCATGCACAAACCTAAAAGGTCATACATGAATGCAACCCTAAGAGTCATCAGATATGTGAAGAATGCTCCAAATTTAGGATTATTGATGTCCTCTACAAACACTCATTCCTTGGTTACTTACTGTGACTCCGACTGGGAAGCCTATCCACAGTATAGAAAATCAGTCACATGGTACATTGTGAAGTACGGAAAATCACTTATTTCTTAGAAATCCAAGAAACAAAGCACAATGTCAAGAAGTTCAGTAGAGGCAGAGTTTAGAAGCAATGCTTTAACAGTGGCTAAATTATCATGGCTTGTGGGTCTGTTTAAGGAATTAGGCATCAATATGGCATTGCCCATAGAACTCTTTTGCGAGAGTAAAGCAGCTATACAGATAGCTGCCAATTCAATATTTTACGAGAGGACCAAACATATTGACATCGATTGTCATTTTGTACGGGAGAAGTTGTAGCAATGTCTCATCCAAACTCATCATGTTAGTACTACAGATCAACTTGCAGATTTACTTACCAAAGGCATTGGGAAAGCACCACACTATCATCTATTGAGCAAGCTGGGAGTAGAAAATTTGTTCTTACCCTCCAGCTTGACGGGGAGTAATGAGCCAAGCAATGTCACTTAGTTAGTTGTAATAACAGTTAGTTAGTTCTAAGGTTGTAACTTAAGTTTATTATGGTTAATAGTAGTAGAGTTAGTTAACCACATCTAGTGGTAGAGTTAGTTTTAGTTTTAGTCATACACTTCACTTTACATATACTTGTACAGATATACAGATACACAAGAGAAATAATAGAATCTTTTGAAATATTCTCTCCACCTTCATCCTCTGTTCTGCCGACTTACTCAAGCTCATTAGATCAGTTTTCGATCAGCTAAAACTCCATGGCTGAGCTTCGTGGATATCTGAATTTTACAGTTTGCATATCCTTTTATTTTCTTACTAATATATTTCTTCTTTTAAGTACATAATTGTAAAAAGAATAGGTATATCATATACATTAAAATCATTCTGCCCAAAGCCAATGAAATGAGACTATTGTTTCTCGACCTATTTGTAACTAGATGCTGATAAATTGGCTAATAAGTTAACTAGCACACATTCAGGATGGAATATGCCGAATAATACACTTATTTTCAAAGAAGCATAGAGAATTATATATATATATATATATATATATATATATATATATATATATATATATATATATATATATATATATATATATATACATATATATAAACACACACACACTTGTTTTGTTACTAGTCTCTTTAGTTTTTTCTATAAATTGGATTCGCTTAGATTATTTTTATTCCCGCAAGTAAACTTTAGCAGATGGTTATCTGAAAATGTCCTTAATTTTCAAAGTACACAATTAATAATTAGGACATAATCATTTGAAATGTCCTGATATGACTATATTGCTTGATTTCGAGCTTTTTGTGTTGTCCCTTTGCTTCGTGTAATCACAGTATTTGTCTCGGCATAATTGCCTTGCATATTAATGAATATGGTTAACGTAAAGCATTATAAAATTTACTTGTACTCTCAAAGCAGATGAAAACAAGACAAATAAACTCCGGGATAAAATTTTCTGAAATATCCTTAACTTCTGGAAATTACCAATGAGTAGAAGTTAAAAACTCGAGTTAAAAATTTTCACTAGCGAGCAAGTTAGACATTAAATATGAAGTAGAGTCTCCATGCTATGTGTTTCAAGTTGGTTATCAGCTGGAAAATGTCTTGGCAGTAACAAATCCCTTAGCATTCACCCAGAAGTTTTGGACATTTCAAGAGTATCTGTCCCGAATATTAGTTTTATACTTCAACAAAATCGGGATATTTTGAAATACTATATCCTGAAGTTCACGATAATCTAATAGAAAAAAAGTCATGCTAACACTATAAAAAGACAAAAAACTTGAACTATCATTAGTTAACATATCATCTTCTTGATGTACATTTGTAGAAAAAAATAATATATATGAAATAAAATTTAGCACTGTTAATGAAATTCAAGACACTGTCCTGATTATTTGAAGAACAACATTGAACTTCAAGACTCATGAGCCAGAATTCAGGACAAAAATACTTCTGCAATATTCTAATTGTCATTGACACCCTATTAGAATTTATAAAGTTAGTTCACTTTCTATACTACTACACTACAGCTCCTTCGAGAATCATAATCATCACCGACTTTCTCCGATGGCGTTTCATTAGAATTTCTTTTTCACTCTCCATGTTCCCAAAAGTTTGCTGCAAGTTCTTTTCTGAAGTTTGATATGTCCTCAGGTTGGAATTTGTCCATATCCTTTCCTATCATCAATAACTCAACATATTTGATTAGGAATGCATCATAATCATTCCTAAAAAAGATTTTATTATAGGGAGTCAATTAAATAAAATATTTAATAAATAAAGTTAGAGTACATATAAATTATACAACAAATGAAAGCACTAACGATCCAGTTTGTGTCGGTGTTCTTTGCCACCGAATATCAAATTTATTAAACGCATTTCCAAAAGACTTACAAGGTTTCTCAAACTGTGAAAACTTAAGCAGATGGGGGATCATGCGCGCATACATTTCATTGTGTATCAATCCAGCCCCATATGATTCACGATATATGAAGTCATACACATAAGTTTTTTCTCATTCAAGTCAAATACCCCAAATAAAATGTAGCATATCATCACTATTTTCTGAAGGTAGTACACATGGAATTTTTTTTATCAACCCCAGACCATGTAATTCCACATCTCCGACTGCCCCTCCCCCCCCTCCCCCCACATACTGTGTGAGATAGTATTGATTTCACCACACCAGAACTCATCTGAAGCATATTCATTAAAATCCTCATACACAAGAAGCATATAGTTATCGAAAACTATATCTGTAGTCCTGACGAAATGGATGGGCGCGAGAGTGGTAGCATTCCTCCTTCCTCAAATAATACAAGACAATGTCAATATGCTTCATAAAAAAGCAAAAAAAAACTCCATCTATCATAAATAATTAAAAAACAAAAGAAGAAGAAGAAGAAGAAGAAGAAGAAGAAGAAGAAGAAGAAGAAGAAGAAGAAGAAGAAGAAGAAGAAAAGAAATGCCTTGTAAATTATCAAACCTTATCATAAAGTGCATAGCTACTGTTTGAGAGCTCAAGGAAGAACATTTTGCTATTGATTTTTTGAGCGTACAATTTGTATGGATTCTTCCTCATATCATTATCCTCATCATAAATATCAGTTTCTCCCCTGAAAAATAAAAATAATATCAAAGTTAGAAGATCAAAAATTCGAGACATTTAGTCCTCAATTCCTTATTAGCAGCTCTAAGTTCATGAAAATTAGTCCTAATCTTAAAGTTATAAGCTCAAAAATTCAGGATAGTTAGTCCTAAATTTAAAATTAAAAGCTCAAAAATTCAGGACAGTTAGTCCTGAATTCCTAATTAGCAGTAGAAAGTTCAATACACAATGTAAGCAAAAGTAACAATTTAGAAATAGTGAATACATTTAAGGACTTACATTTTTCTGCGACCTTTCCTTTTCTCCTTGCCCAACCACTCAATGAATTTCTTCAATAACTTTTCATCATCTTTGGCATAATGAAAAATACATTTACGGGTATATTTTAATTTTATCCAGTCCGTATATTCAACAGTATTCTCATTGTGCGCCATTGATGTTGCCCTTTATTTTTACCAGTGCAAATGGAGATTGCAATTGCCAACTAAGCTTCTTATTCCTTTTTCCTCTACCAAGCTCTTATTCAATATTTTCTTCAACATCCATGGAGGAACTTTTATCAATGCTCCCTTGTATACTCGTCGGAGTAGGAGTAAGAATAGAAAATAATGGACCATCAAAACCAATATTATCTCTCTTCCTTTTCCTACTATACGGGTTAATGACTGCATTTTGTTTTGTTCTGTAAGCAAAATTACATATACATTAGTTTTGGCTGCAAGACCTCAATTCTAGAACATATTGTCCTATGAAGAAACTAAAATTGAGAACATATTTTTTGAAATGTCCTAAAAATTTAAAGTATAAATCTAAATTTCAGGACATATTTTTCTGAAATGTCCTTAAGATCTGGAATTTGACCTGAACAAATTAAAATTTAGGACACAATATCCTGAAGTTCAAACTAACCTAATTATTAAGAAAAAAGAACTTAATACATGTGTACCATGTCTTCTTGTATTTCTTTAAGAGACAGTGGTGCTGAGATATTGCTTATGCTTGTTCAGTCTATTGCATATTTTTATATTGAAAGTGTACTCTATTCTTTGCTTGCAACTTTACAAGATTCTTCAACATTTGCAAGACCAAACATAATAAGTACTTGTCACTAATTTTTGACTAAAACTAACATGTACAAGATTAACAAAACTCTATCTAACCTTTCGCAACTGTCAAGATCAAGCTAGTCAAATCATTATAAATACTATTATCTTGAGTAACATCATTTTGACTTTCAAAATTGGCTCTAAGAGAGGGATGTGCAGAGATATCATATATTATTTCTACATATTTGCAAATAATCTCACTGATTCTTGTTCTTAGGAAATTTTCTATGTCCTGCTATTGCCCTCCACTTCTTCTCTCTTTTAAATTTTCCTCATCTTGATGTTCCACTCCATCTTTCTTTCTTTTATTGTGCTTTGAAAGCAAAACCACATATACATTAGTTTGGCTGCAAGATCTCAATTCCAGGATACATTGTCCTATGAAGAAACTAAAATTCAGAACATATTTTTTGAAATATCCTGAAACTTTGAAGTATGAATCTGTAACGACCCGACCGGTCGTTTTGAACTTTTGCACGTTGATCGCCAGTTCTCAGGCATGACTTGCCCCGTGTTATGTACTATGACTAATGAAGATCGTTGGTTTTGGTTTTCAGGAAGATTTGGAATGAATTTGAAAGAACAGTTTCAGTTGAAAGCTTTGAATTTGAAAGGTTTGACCGAGAGTTGACTTATTTGTATATGAGCTCGGATCGGAGTTTTTATGATTTGGTAGCTTCGTTAGACGATTTGTGACTTAGGAGTGTGATCGGAAGTGATTTGGAGGTCCGGTATAGAATTGGGCTTGAATTGGCGAAGTTAGTATTTTGGCGAATTCCGGTTGATAGGTGAGATTTTGATCCGAGGGTCGGAATGGAATTCCGAGAGTTGCTGTAGCTTCGTTAAGTGATTTGGGATGTGTGTGTAATGTTTCAGGTCATTGGACGCCGTTTGGTTGGGTTTTTGATCGAATGCGTATTTCGGAAGTTTTAGAAGAACTTAGGCTTGAATTCGACGTAATTTGATGGTTTTGGTGTTGTTTGAGGTGTTTTGATAATTGGAACAGGTTTGAACAACGTTTTAGGATGTATTGGTATTTTTGGTTGAGGTCCCGGGGGCCTCGGGGTGATTTCGGATGGCTATCGGGATGAGTTTTGGACTTGTGCAAATTGCAGTCCTGCTGCTTCTGGTATTTCCGCTTCTGTGGAATTGGAACCGCAGAAGCGGTATCGCATATGCGGCGTGGCAGTCGCAGAAGCGGAAAAGGGCAAGGCTAGGCTGGACCGCAGATGCGGAGTGGGGACCGCATCTGCGGAGTCGCAGATGCGACTTTTAGACCGCAGATGCGGCCTGGGGTGTTAAGTTATTTTCCGCAGAAGCGGAGGGAGGAACCGCAGAAGCGGTAGTCGTAGAAGCGAAATGATGACCGCAGAAGAGAGAATGAATGGGCAGAATATTTAATTGGTCTTCTTCGCGAAATTTTAAGGGTTTCTCATTTCTAACCTCGGACTTGGAGGATTGTGGGAGATTTTGAAGAGAGATTTCAAGGGGTTTCGATAAGGTAAGGATTCTTGGACTTAAAATACGATTTTATGGTGTAAATACATAGATTAGAGCTGAAAACTCGAGTAATTAATGGGCAAAAATGGTAGTTTAGGGCTTGACACTTAAGAGAACAAAAAATTGGGATTTGTGGGGTCATTTGGACTCCGATTTTGGTATTCTTTATATGTATGGACTCGTGGCGAGACAAGGAATCCGTTGATGTAAAAAATTTCGGAGTTTCGAGAAGTGGGCTCGGGGCTCGGGTTTTGTCAATATCGGGATTTTTAACATTTTTCGATTGTTTTCGATTGGGTATTGTTCCTTTGGCATGTTGTGATGTATTCGCTCTGATTTTGGATAGATTCGGCGCGCGTGGAGGCCGGTTTGAGGGGCAAAGGCGCCGCGAGCTAGAGAATTTGCCGGTTCGAGGTGAGTAATGATTGTAAATGACATCCTGAGGGTTTGAAACCTCGTATTTGCACATCGTAGTGCTATATTGAGGTGACTTGCACGCCAGATAGCGAGTGTGGGGTAGAGCACCGTTGGGGATTGTGACTTAGTCCGTCCCGATTGATGAATTTACTGCGTACTTGACTGAAATTTACTTGTTATCATTATAATTTGGGCTGATTGCCATATTTGGGCTTCGTTCCAGCTATTTGAACCCTTCGGGGATTGTTGTTGATAATTCCTCACTGATTTAATTATATATTTCCACTCAGTCATGTATTTTTCCACTATTTTAAAACTCGGCCAAGTTTATTATGCCTTAAACACTCGAAATGATATTTCTAAAAATATTTTGGGCTGAGCATCATGCTTTACTGTTGCCCGAGTGGCTTATGTGATTTTGTTGACTGAGTAAGGCCGAGGGCCTGTATTGTGAGGATACTTTTGGATCGGGCTGCACGCGGCAGTAGTGCTATACTGATACTGATATGAGGCCGAGGGCCTAGATTTGATGCCACGAGATGGCTTGATATTGCGCTTGGGCCGTAAGGGGCCCCTCCTGGAGTCTGCACACCCCCAGTGAGCGCCGTCGACGATAAATGGATCATGCTGCACGCCGCAGCGATATGTGGAGCGGGCTGCACGCCGCAGCGGTACTAGTACTATTTGATGTGTTTACCTTATTTCATTTGTCTGCCATTATATGTTGTTTGTGCTTCTTCTTGCAATAATTACCTGTTGTTCTGGTATTATCTGATAACCGAGTGTGGTGCCCGAGAGACGGACTTCTGTGCTTATCTGCACTATTTGTTTTTGGCATTCATTTGTGTTACCGCTGAAAAGATCATTTTCAAAAGAGGTTTTAAACTGAGCTAAGATATTTCTAAAGGTTTTACAGCTTCACTGCTTTTTCTCAAAGGGTTTTTCACTGCCCCTATATAGCATGATGGTTTGCTTTACGTGATTTCTTACTGCTCAGTTGTTATTTACCCTTATTACTCACTGAGTCGGAGTACTCACTTTACTCCCTACACCTCGCGTGCAGATGCAGGTATTGATCACCCGGTAGTGGGTTCTGGCTGATCAGAGGCAGAGCTATAGGAGTAGCGAGGTGACTGCCTGCGTTCGCAACACCATTTTTTCTCTCTTTTGGTTCATTATTCCGGCTTGTATATTTTTAGGTCTTGTAGTTGTATGTATACTCTGATAGATGCTCGTGACTTATGACACCCCGGTTTGGGCTTTGTTTGGGTTTTATTCTGCACTTATTAAAGAAACCTTTTGATAGACTGTGATTATTTAAAATATATTAAAGCTGCTTATTAATGTTAACTATTCTAAAATGATAAGTTGGGTTAGTTGGTTGGCCTCGTCTTCACGAGAGGCGCCATCACGACCAGTGCGGGGTTTGGGTCGTGACAAGTTGGTATCAGAGCCTAGGTTACTAGGTCTCAGGAGTCATGAGCAGGCTTAGTAGAGTCACGTGGATCGGTACAGAGACGTCTGTATTTATCCTCGAGAGGCTGCAGAACCTTTAGGAAAACTTCACATTCTTGAATTCTTATCGTGCGTCCTTGATTCAGCTTGAAAAGAAACTCTTGAAATTCCTTCCACGCGTTTGTATGCGCGCATGAGCGCTCAGTATCAGATGTGCCTCGATGGCTTGTAATTCCCCGATCAAGGGGCGAGATGTGATCTCTGTGAGTTTGATGTTGGGCCAGTCTGGAGGACTTGAGGCCGGATCTTTGCCTATGGCTTGAGCACTGAGGTACTGATTGTGTGAGTAAGTGTTTTGAACTTATATGTTTGGCAGTGTCCCCATTAGTTGAAGTGACGGTTGAATAGCCATGTGATGAGTATGTTAGTACTGCGGGATGTATCTCTGTAACTTGGAAGTGACGAGGAAGGCCTGCGGGATGATAGATGAACTATTAAGCGTATTGTTTCCATTGTGATTGGATGTGTAGCCCCGAGTTATGGGCGTGTGAGGAATCTTTTCGTGTCTCCTAGTTGGGGGTGAAGTAAATTTCATGTTGCAGTATGAGTTTAGACCAAGGAAGACTAAGTGGCTGTGTAATGTGTATGACGGTGGAAGGTGTACGGAAATGTTATAGTGAGATGAAACAGGTGGGTTATCTCCTGTGGAGTGTTCTTAAGTGGTATGATCCTTATGTGTATGTTAGAAGATCTCATGTGTAATTGAAGGCTACGTGTTGAAATTTAAAATTTCAGGTCGCTTAAGAGAGTGGACGCAACTGATGCGGGGATGAATGCGAGATTTGCAGAAGATTACAGCACTGGATGACCTGTGTTTTCACAAACTTATAAATGATTTGAGTTTAATCTCACTATGGTATTGTGGCATCAATAGAGTAAAAGTGTTACGAGTTGTTGAGTGTGTCTTGATCTATGGCTTCGAGCCAAGTGGGGGAGTCTGCTGTGAGCAGTTGATTGCACGGTTAGGTGCTATGTTGGTTCCAGTTTGGGCATGCGAGTGAATTAGCTATGGCTAGAGTGAAGGAAAATTTTGACAAAGGTTATATTATGCTTCATAGGGTATGAGAATCACGAGATGTCTAGAGTGTTGTTGGTAAAGAATGCTCAGCGCATAGAGCAGGAAGTTGCTTGGGTGTATTGGGATGAGGATTTCATTTTGCGGTATCGAAGTGCCAATGAGGCACGGGTGGTTCTGTTCGTTAGGTCAGGTAAGTTGCAGTTTGAATAAAGAGTGAATGATTTTCGAGAATGGTTCTAATGTGTTCAAGATTCTACAGGGAACAATCGGGTATCTTAAGGTTGTGCAGGTGGTTAGAAACTGTCATTTTTGTTGGAAGAGGTCAAGACTTGTGGTACTTCTATGTGAATTATGGGATTCTATGTATCATTATCAGGAAGGTAAAGGTAACAGACTTAGATTTGCAGGAAGTTCTTCAGAGTAAAGTATTCTGGAATGTGGTGTTTATGGGAATATTTGAGAGAGTATTCAGCGGCTTATGGGCCTTAGACAGTGTGGAGTTATGTTTGGGTCTCGTGAGGTAAACCTAGGTTGAGAGATTGTGGTACTACAACAAGAGGGAGCATCAAGTTGAAAATGAATCAGAAGGAAATTTAGATAGATGGAGTAGCTTGATAGTAGACAGAATCGGCATGGTAAGGATATGATCAATTCTTTGTATGTGTTCGAGGTAATGGGTTCTTACAGGTATTTCACAGCAATGCTCATGGGTTTTGATGGCTTGCTTAGCTTGGCCTAGTTAGAAGGATTTAGTCCTGGCAGTTTAAATTGTGCAAACGGAATTGGGAGAGTTCTTGTTGATTCCTACCGTGGTTGGAGAGGTGAACTTTCTACGAATATGAGAGGCATGGGATGTGTAATGATTTTTCTTTTAGATGGGATCAATGGAAGTTCTTGACTAGTTGGGTGCATAGATATATGTGGCTCGAAAGGGAGACAAAGTTTTCATGTTATCCTCAAATGGTATGGTATATGTGGTATGTGGTGGAGGACCGAGACTTGTGTGTGTTAGGTTATAGTTCAGTTTTGAAAATGAGTTCATAAAACTCTTAAGTAGCGGGTAGCCTCAGATAGTTAAGGGAATGGTATCGCTAATTGGAAGTGATTTGACGATAGTATATGTTCAGAAAAGGGTTAAATGTGAGTGAGTTGATGGCACTTCGGTAGTATTGCGACTGGTGATATTCGGGTTTGCTTGGTGGCATAGGGAAATTTTAGAGTATCTGTCGTGGAATGATGGGGTATTTAAGGTGTGGTATGCTGTCGGACGGCGAAATTAGGATTAGGTACGATGATTTGTGTGCTATACGGAGTTGGAGATCGGGAGTTCTCATGTTTAGGCTACGTTATGGTTGTGGTTCGCGTGTATCGACACTGTTTAGTGACAACAGAGATTTGGAGACCCGAATGGATCTTTATTTGCTGGTATGTTAGAGTGTGGATGTGATGTTGGAATTCAGACTGGTTGCCTTAGTGTTGGGTTATTCTGGACTATTACGCTATGGGCTATGCTGGAAATGCCACGGGTTGAGTGGCGAGGTGCGTTGGATTATGTTCTAGCAGAGTGGTTAAATTTCAAAGACCCAGCGGACGGTTGGGAAGGACTGCCTTTCTTAATTGGGCCTTCGTGATGGATATCAATGTAGAGGTTCTGTCATTGATTTAGTTCCGGTGTTGAGGGACTTCGGATGTGTTTCTTGTGGCTGGGCATGTCGCCGGGCGAGGTTGTGGATTTCAGAATTGATTTGGTGCCGGGCACCGTATCGTATGGCTCCGGCAGGAGTTATAGTAGTGGAAGGAGTATCTTCAGACTTCCTTGTTAAAGAGTTCGTTGGCAGGCCAATATGGATGCGTGTTCTAGTTTGAGTTGGTTTGGTTGGCCCCGAATTGTATTGTTGAGGGATAGGTTGATTCGACCGCTATTGAACTTATTAGTGATCTGGGGAGATCTATGAGTTACCTTTCTGTGTTGTAATTGCTGGTTTATAGGCAAATATGGTGCGGTTCAATTGGGGTCTCCTAGTGGAATTCGAGCGGGAAGAGTAATTGAGCGTTGCTTAGTGAACGGCGTATCGGTTGTGTCCTATCGGGTTGCGTGGCGTATGTTATTTGTTTCACCGTGGGTGTAATGATTTGCTTTGGTTCTAGACATCAAATTGTGCGTGGCTGTCGATTTTGAGCATAGTGACTTGAGGTGTTCCATGTGTAGCAGTGTTTGGATAGGATCGCGCATTGTAGCGAGGCTACGTGGGGATATGGCCTTTCGGGGTGGATTCATGTGTTCTATTTCTATGATGTGAGACAGGGTCTCAGCTTTGTGTTGTGATGGTACTGATGAGCTTGAGGTACAGATCTTTCGTTTGGGGTCATTTTTATGATTTGAGTAAACCCAGACCGTTTCTTATTGGTGCGCGAATTATACAAGTTGTGGCTTAGGCCGGTATTGATGTGTCATGTCACCAGAGTGGTGTGTTGGATTCGAGGTGATCGTTGGGGTCATTAATGAATACGATCGGATTTGATTTCAGCTTGTTGGAAGGATAATATCGAGGTTCAGCTCGGAAATCTGCTGTGGTATTAGCTAAAAGGGAAGTGACTTCAAGAATGGTTGACCTGAGAAATGGTTATGATTTATTGCGTGTTTCCTTTATCATTGGCAGTGTGTGAAAGTGTTGGAATGAGACTTTAGTTGATAAGAGGGTTCCTATCGATATTCAGTTGTTATGTGCAACTACTGTGAATAGAAGTTATCATTTCGAGTGTTTGAGTTAGGTGGTATATCATATGATTGCATCTGAGGTTGCAGGTATGGGTTATTACAGCCGGTTCGGGCTTATTATGAATAAAGATGTGAGGTTCTCATCTTGTGTATGATTTCGGAAAGTGGAATGTGATTCTATGATTTATAGGCTGGACTGGATTGTGTAGTTATAGTTAAAATATGTTGTCGGACCTATGTGAGATAGGGTGATGTGGGATCACCCCCGGGTATATGCATGGTAAGGTTATTCAGCGATTGGTTGGCTTTTAGCACAGCTCTGGGTACGTTCGAGGACGAACGTGTGTTTAAGTGGGGGAGGATGTAACGACCCGACCGGTCGTTTTGAACTTTTGCACTTTGATCGCCAGTTCTCAGGCATGACTTGCCCCGTGTTATGTATTATGACTAATGTAGATCGTTGGTTTTGGTTTTCAGGAAGATTAAGAATGAATTTGAAAGAACAGTTTCAGTTGAAAGCTTTGAATTTGAAAGGTTTGACCGAGAGTTGACTTATTTGCATATGAGCTCGGATCCGAGTTTTTATGATTTGGTTAGCTTCGTTAGATGATTTGTGACTTAGGAGTGTGATCGGAAGTGATTTTGGAGGTCCGATGTAGAATTAGGCTTGAATTGGCGAAGTTAGTATTTTGGTTAATTCCGGTTGATAAGTGAGATTTTGATCCGAGGGTTGGAATGGAATTCCGATAGTTGCTGTAGCTTCGTTAAGTGATTTGGGATGTGTGTGTAAAGTTTCAGGTCATTCGGACGTCGTTTGGTTGGGTTTTTGATCGAATGCGTGTTTCGGAAGTTTTAAAAGAACTTGGGCTTGAATTCGACGTAATTTGATGGTTTTGGTGTTGTTTGAGGTGTTTTGATAATTGGAACAAGTTTGAATAACGTTTTAGGATGTATTGGTATTTTTGGTTGAGGTCCCGGGGGCCTCGGGGTGATTTCGGATGGCTATCGGGATGAGTTTTGGACTTGTGCAAATTGCAGGCCTGCTGCTTCTGGTATTTCCGCTTTTGCGGAATTGGAACTGCAGAAGCGGTATCGCATAAGCGGCGTGGGAGTCGCAGAAGCGAAAAAGGGCAAGGCTAGGCTGGACCGCAGATGCAGAGTTGGGACCGCATCTGCGGAGTCGCAGATGCGACTTTTAGACCGCAGATGCGGCCTGGGGTGTTAAGTTATTTTCCGCAGAAGCGGAGGGAGGAACCAGAGAAGGGGTGGTCGCAGAAGCGAAATGATGATCGCAGAAGCGGTAATGACTGGGCAGAATATTTAATTGGTCTTCTTCGCGAATTTTTAAGGGTTTTTCATTTCTAACCTCGGACTTGGAGGATTGTGGGCGATTTTGAAGAGAGATTTCAAGGGGTTTCGATAAGGTATGGATTTTTGGACTTAAAACACGATTTTATGGTGTAAATACATGGATTAGAGCTGAAAATTCAAGTAATTAATGGGCAAAAATGGTGGTTTAGGGCTTGAAACTTAAGAGAACAAAAATTGGGATTTGTGGAGTCATTTGGACTCCGATTTTGGTATTCTTTATATGTATGGACACGTGGCGAGACAAGGAATCCGTTGATGTAAAAGTTTCTGAGTTTCGAGAAGTGGGCCCGGGGCTCAGGTTTTGTCAATTTCGGGATTTTTAATATTTTTCGATTGTTTTCGATTGGGTATTGTTCCTTTGGCATGTTGTGATGTATTCGCTCTGATTTTGGATAGATTCGACGCGCGTGGAGGCCGGTTTGAGGGGAAAAGGCGTCGCGAGCTAGAGAATTCGCCGGTTCGAGGTGAGTAATGATTGTTAATGACATCTGAGGGTTTGAAACCCCGTATTTGCACATCGTAGTGCTATATTGAGGTGACTTGCACGCCGGATAACGAGCGTGGGGTAGAGCACCGTTGGGGATTGTGACTTAGTCCGTCCCGATTGATGAATTTACTGCGTACTTGACTGAAATTTACTTGTTATCATTATAATTTGGGCTTCGTGCCAGCTATTTGAACCCTTCGGGGATTGTTGTTGATAATTCCTCACTGATTTAATTATATATTTCCACTCAGTCATGTATTTTTCCACTGTTTTAAAACTCGGCCAAGTTTATTATGCCTTAAACACTCGAAATGATATTTCTAAAAATATTTTGGGCTGAGCATCATGCTTTACTGTTGCCCGAGTGGCTTATGTGATTTTGTTGACTGAGTAAGGCCGAGGGCCTGTATTGTGAGGATACTTTTGGATCGGGCTGCACGCGGCAGTAGTGCTATACTGATACTAATATGAGGCCGAGGGCCTAGATTTGATGCCACGAGATGACTTGATATTGCGCTTGGGCCGTAAGGGGGCCCTCCCGGAGTCAGCACACCCCCAGTGAGCGCCGTCGACGATAAATGGATCGGGCTGCAAGCTACAACGATATGTGGAGCGGGCTGCACGCCGCAGCGGTACTAGTACTATTTGATGTGTTTACCTTATTTCATTTGTCTGCCATTATATGTTGTTTGTGCTTCTTCTTGCAATAATTACATGTTGTTCTTGTATTATCTGATAACCGAGTGTGGAGCCCGAGAGACGGACTTCTGTGCTTATCTGCACTATTTGTTTTTGTCATTCATTTGCGTTACCGCTGAAAAGATCATTTTCAAAAGAGGTTTTAAACTGAGCTAAGATATTTCTAAAGGTTTTACAGCTTCACTGCTTTTTCTCAAAGGGTTTTTCACTNGATGGTTTGCGACTCGGGTACCTGCACTCAAAGAAAAATCATGAGTTCTATAAAGGGGAAAAGGTTAGTTCGTATCCCCGCTGACATTTGTTTGATCCGCTCGACTCTGTTTTGGTGATACTGTGCATATCCTTGGGGTGGCGTTGCTAACAAAACAATTTTGATAATAGACATGCATGATTTAGTAAAAATACGACATAAATATATAATTGAGAATAGTTTTCTTTAGGTGAACCGACGACTGCGACTCGGTTCAAGACATTGCAACCTCTCTTGCTTCGGAATTTTGAGGGTCCTCCTCAAAATTCTGCCCCAGTTTATTGGGCCGGTGCTTCTGACGGGTGCTTGCGGTGATCGGCTGAAGTTACTTCGGAATTTTGAGGGTCATCATCAAAATTCTGCCCTAGTTTCCAATTGCGGGGGGAAATGAAAATTTTATTGAATTGTTACCGAACCCATAAGGTTGCCTACGTATCCCCTCTTAAACGGGAATCAGGTCAGACGTAGTTCAAATTACATCATAAGGAAATCATAAATGGTTACACATAGTATCGCTTTACTGCATCTGAATTGATCGGCTTCGGCCAAACTTCTCCGTCCATTTCTGCAAGTATGAGGGCTTCTCCTGTTAGAACCCGGTGAACCATGTACGGACCCTGCCAGTTGGGAGAGAACTTCCCTTTGGCCTCATCCTGATGCGGGAAAATCTTCTTTAACACCAGCTGCCCCGGTGTAAACTATCTTGGTTTGACTCTCTTGTTGAAGGCTCGGGACATTCTGTTCTAGTAAAAAGCTGACAGTGGCAAACTGCATTCATTCTTTTACCATCTATGAGGGCTAACTGCTCGTAACGACTCTTCACCCATTCTGCATCGTCGAGTTCCGCTTCCTGTATGATCCTCAAGGAAGGAATTTCTACCTCGGCGGGAATGACCGCCTCTGTACCATAAACCAGCATATAGGGAGTTGCCCCGGCTAATGTGCGGACTGTGGTGCGGTACCCCAATAAAGCAAATGATAATTTCTCATGCCACTGCTTATGCTTTTCTATCATCTTCCTTAGAATTTTCTTGATGTTCTTGTTGGCGGCTTCTACGGCTCCATTCATCTGAGGCCTGTAAGCTGTGGAATTCTTGTGTTTGATCTTGAAGGTTTCACACATAGTCTTCATCAAGTCACTGTTGAGGTTGGAACCATTATTAGTAATGATTGATTCTGGAATCCCGAACCGACAAATGATATGGTCCCGGACAAAGTCTGCCACAACTTTCTTAGTTACTGCTCTGGAAGATGCTGTTTCGACCCAGTTGGTGAAATAGTCGATCGCTACTAGGATAAACCTGTGCCCGTTGGAAGCAGCAGGCTCGATCGGTCCAATAACATCCATTCCCCAAGCGGCGAACGACCACGGTGAGCTTGTTGCATTAAGCTCATTTGGAGGTACCTTTATCATGTCTGCATGTATCTTGCATTCCGGACATACTGGATGCAGTCTGTTTCCATAGTCATCCAAAAGTAACCAGCCCGGAGTATCTTCTTTGCTAAGACAAAACCGTTCATATGTGGACCGCAGGTCCCAGCATGAATTTCCTCTAGCAGCTTGGATGCTTCCTTTGCGTCAACACACCTTAGTAATCCCAAATCTGGAGTCCTCCTATACAGGATTCCTCCGCTGTGAAAGAAATTATTGGACAATCTTCGAAGTGTGCGCTTCTGAGTAGTATTTGCAAGCCCTGGGTATTCCCCTTTTGCCAAATATTCCTTGATGTCATGAAACCAAGGCTTTCCGTCTGCTTCTTCTTCGACGTGAGCACAGTAAGCTGGCTGATTGTAGATCTTCACGGGGATAGGATCAATGAAATTCTTATCTGGATGTTGTATCATAGAGGCCAGGGTAGCCAATGCATCGGCGAACTCATTCTGGATCCTGGGAACATGCTGGAATTCTGTCTGTGTGAACCTCTTTCTCAACTCCTGTACATGATGCAGGTATGGGAGTATCTTGGAGTTCTTGGTTGCCCATTCTTCTCGGACCTGATGTATAAGCAAATCCGAATTACCAATCACTAGCAACTCTTGGATGTTTATGTCAATGGCCATCTTGAGCCCTAAGATGCAGGCTTCGTACTCGGCCATATTGTTAGTGCAGGGGAACCTGAGCTTGGCGGATACCGGATAATGCTGGCCGATTTCAGACACTAGAACTGCTCCTATGCCAACTCCTTTGAAATTTGCTGCTCCGTCGAAAAACATCCTCCAACCATCATAGGACTCTGCAATGTCTTCCCCTACAAATGATACCTCCTCATCAGGGAAATACGTCTTTAGGGGCTCGTATTCTCCATCCACAGGGTTTTCGGCGAGATGATCTGCTAGTGCCTGTACTTTGACTGCTTTCTGGGTCACGTAGACAATGTCGAATTCACTCAACAGGATTTGCCACTTGGCTAGCTTGCCAGTGGGCATGGGCTTCTGAAAGATGTACTTCAATGGATCCATCCTTGATATGAGATACGTAGTGTAAGCACAGAAATAGTGCCTCAACTTCTGAGCTACCCAAGTCAGAGCACAACAGGTGCGTTCCAACAAAGAATACCGAGCCTCGTACGGGGTGAACTTCTTACTGAGATAATAGATGGCATGTTCCTTCCTCCCTGTTTCATCATGCTGCCCCAGAACACAACCGAGCGCTCCATCCAATACTGCAAGGTAGAGTAGTAGGGGTCTACCTGGTTCGGGCGGAACCATAACTGGCGGTGTTGACAGGTACTCCTTGATTTTGTCGAAGGCCTTTTGGAAGTCGTCAGTCCATTTGGTAGCGGCGTCTTTCTTCAGCATCATAAAGATTGGCTCACAGATGACAGTAGACTGTGCTATGAACCGGCTGATGTAGTTAAGTCTCCCCAAGAAACTCATTACTTCTTTCTTGTTCTTTGGCGGTGGTAATTCTTGAATAGCTTGACCTTTGATGGATCCAATTCTATCCCTCGGCAACTCACAATGAACCCAAGCAATTTTCCAGCTGGAACCCCGAATGCAGATTTTGTGGGGTTCAACTTCAGGTTGTACCTCCTCAGTCTATTGAAGAACTTCCTTAAATCTTCCATGTGATCAGCGGCTTTCTTCGACTTAATGATGACGTCGTCTACATACACTTCGATCTCCTTGTGTATCATGTCATGGAAAATGGTAGTCATGGCCCTCATGTAGGTTGCCCCTGCATTCTCTAACCTTCCCGTCCTTCTTTGGTACTGGCACAATGTTAGCTAACCATGTCGGATACTCAACGACCCTGAGAACTTTAGCTTTGACCTGCTTAGTGACTTCTTCCTTGATTTTCAGACTCATATCAGGTTTGAACTTTCTGAGCTTTTGCTTTACCGGCGAACATGTTGGATCAGTTGGTAGTTTGTGAGCCACAATAGACGTGCTCAGGCCCGTCATGTCGTCATATGACCAGGCGAATATGTCCTCATATTCTCTTAGAAATTCTTTTCTGATGACGATAAGCGAACGCTGATTCGTGTTTCTTTGAAATTCTCTTCGTCCCCCAGATTAACAATTTCTGTCTCGTCCAGGTTGGACTTTGGTCTGTTTTCAAAATTCTCAACTTTCTTAATAATCTCCTCTGGTATGTCGTCTTCCTCTGAATCTATATCCGTTTGTTGCGTTGTCTCATTGCATGTCACAGTCATCGGTTCATCAAGATAAGTAATAGTAATGCTGTATAAGTAAAGTAAGGAGGAATAAGATAGAAATAAATATTAATTCATAAGAAAAATCAAACATGCTTTTGATAAATTGAATAATTGTTTTGAACATTGATGATGTTATTGCAGAAATTGAAAAATGCGAAAAGAAAATCATTTAGTAAAAACAATGGATAATGCTTTTTAGCCTTGCTACCCCGAGGCTCGTCGGGCTCTGGTTGTCCTGATGGCCCAGTTCTTGAGATGTGACCCTCTGGATCTTTTGAAGTAAGATCACGATGCCAGAGTTCACGAACTAACCTTTGGGGGGGAATAATAAAACAAAAATAAAACAAAAAGGTAACCAAGTTAGTGATGGTCATGAAAAGTATTGCAATATTTAAACACATAGTGCGCGAATGTAAAACGTGTCCTAATTTGGGAGCCTCGTTGTGCCCGAGGTAGGCCTAGCGACAAGTTGATTTGGAGAACTTAGAATGCTAAATGCCTCATTTTATTGAAAAAAATAGACGAATCCCAAATTAACATTAAATATGCAAGAAATAAAATACCGAAACTGTGGCGGCTCTCTCTTTCCACTCATTTATTTGGTCATTTGACGGAAGACTCCTCCACCAAACTAGCAAGAGTGGGAGTGTGCTAATAATACCGAAACTGTGGACCTCGGGCCTCATTTCCTGTAAAACAAATTGTTAGACCCTACCCCCACCAGACTCGACTATTTAATATCAACAATTAGCATGATGTATTTTAGTTCTCCAAACAAATGCACAGAACGTGGTGATGTCCGTTTGGGTTTAGGGAAACCCAGTGGACTTTGGACAAGGCTATCTTAAAGGATCATTATGTGGACAACTTAACTGACCCGGCTAGGTTTTACCATGATGCATGCACAATTAAACAGAGTAAGGTTTCTATGGGGTTTTAGACTGGTACCCTTGAGCGGATAACTCAAGGGGGAAAGACACGGAACCGTCGAATACACCGTTGATCGACTGGTTTTACCGCAAATATGTCTTTTCCGGATTTAGGGGGTAATGATATAGGAAGAGCGCAACAACTCATTATAAGCGTTGCTATAGTTTTTTGTTTGGCACGAGTGGAATATGATGTTGAATATGCAGTTACAATAATTAAACAAGTTGTCACGTATTTGCACGTTCATAAAGTAATAATTACAACAGTTTCTCATTATTTACAACAGTATTAAAGGAAAGCGATAAAGGAAAGCATTAAGAGAAATAAAGGAAAAAAACAAAGAGCCAAGTCAGTTTCGAGGTAGAAGAGGGAAAAAATACTTAAAGGCATTTAAACAAATAAAGACATATAAAGAAGCATAAAGTCACAAATAGCATGAAATGGTAAAAGCCTTAAAGAGATCCCCAGCAGAGTCGCCATGCTGTCGATGCCCCCTTTTTCTCGCAAAATCGGGTTTATGACATTTGGGCGGACAACTCTTTTCCCTTTGGGAATTGGGTTTGCAAGATTTGAAGAGTCGCCACCTAATGATTAAGTGCATTAGGACACTAAGAATGAATTTGATTTTAGAGAACCAGAGATTGGGTAAGGGCTTGAAATTATCTCGAGGGGAAGGTGTTAGGCACCCCTCAAGATCCAGTAGTGTGGTTCCCGGCCATGCTACAATTGTGACTTTAAATACAAACAACAAGTAAACAAGCAAGCATTGTGAATACTATATAGCTTTCACATAATGGTTGCAAACAACTGAAGTACAAGAAGTTTAAAGAATGCTAAAATTTGGAAGAAGGCAGTTTTATAATTCTAAAAAAAGGACACACAAGTAAAGGGGAAGGGGTTTGCAAGTGATTGATGCAAGTAGCTATTACCCGTCCCAATCCTATCAGCCCCGGAGGTATTAGGGACTACTAATCCTAAAGGGGAGGGAGAATTGGCTTTTAGTGGTTTAAAAGGATAAAAGTCTAAGGCGACAGTCAAAACATATATGACAAGTATGGGGAAGCACATAAACAGGTAAGGCTCAAGCAAAACCTCCTTAAAACAAAGAGAAACATATAGTTTTAGCATGTCTTTCAGATACTGATTAGGTCTTAATTAAACTTATAACGTTAAGGCGTAGCTGATTTATCACATATTTTCAGATAAGAAGTCCGAATTAGGCCTGCCTGCTGGTTGTAATTATTAAAGACTGGTGTAGTTAATTAATTACCTAATGGCTTGCCTAGGTGAGACCTATAGGCATGATATCTAGCAATGCGGAAGTATACTGATTTTAAAGAAGGCTTGCTGATCATAGAAAATATAAGCTCTGCAGGTATTGAGTATCGATATTACTGATATTTAAGCTTGTTGACGATTCAGATTCAGTTGATTACCCCTATAGATTAAAACGTTTATAGAAATGCAAGAGGCCTATAAGCATGGTATCTAGAATGCAATTTGTTATTTAAGCCTATGAACCGTTTGTGTAACGACCCGACCGGTCGTTTTGAACTTTTGCACTTTAATCGCCAGTTCTCAGGCATGACTTGCCCCGTGTTATGTATTATGACTAATGTAGATCGTTGGTTTTGGTTTTCAGGAAGATTTGGAATGAATTTGAAAGAACAGTTTCAGTTGAAAGCTTTGAATTTGAAAGGTTTGACCGAGAGTTGACTTATTTGTATATGAGCTCGGATCGGAGTTTTTATGATTTGGTTAGATTCGTTAGATGATTTGTGACTTAGGAGTATGATCGGAAGTGATTTTGGAGGTCCGGTATAGAATTAGGCTTAAATTGGCAAAGTTACTATTTTGGCGAATTCCGGTTGATAGGTGAGATTTTGATCCGAGGGTCGGAATGGAATTCCGAGAGTTGTTGTAGCTTCGTTAAGTGATTTGGGATGTGTGTGTAAAGTTTCAGGTCATTCGGACGTCGTTTGGTTGGGTTTTTGATCGAATGTGTGTTTCGGAAGTTTTAGAAGAACTTAGGCTTGAATTCGACGTAATTTGATGGTTTTGGTGTTGTTTGATGTGTTTTGATAATTGGAACAAGTTTGAATAACGTTTTAGGATGTAATGGTATTTTTGGTTGAGGTCCCGAGGGCCTCGGGGTGATTTCGGATGGCTATCGGGATGAGTTTTGGACTTGTGCAAATTGCAGGCCTGCTGCTTCTGGTATTTCCGCTTCTGCGGAATTGGAACCGTAGAAGTGGTATCGCATATGCGGTGTGGGAGTCGTAGAAGCGAAAAAGGGCAAGGCTAGGCTGGACCGCAGATGCGGAGTGGGGACCGCATCTGCGGAGTCGCAGATGCGACTTTTAGACCGCAGATGCGGCCTGGGATGTTAAGTTATTTTCCGCAGAAGCGGAGGGAGGAACCGCGGAAGCGGTAGTCGCAAAAGTGAAATGATGACCGCAGAAGCGGTAATGACTGGGCAGAATATTTAATTGGTCTTCTTCGCGAATTTTTAAGGGTTTCTCATTTCTAACCTCGGACTTGGAGGATTGTGGGCTATTTTGAAGAGAGATTTCAAGGGGTTTCGATAAGGTATGGATTCTTGGACTTAAAACACGATTTTATGGTGTAAATACATGGATTAGAGCTGAAAACTCAAGTAATTAATGGGCAAAAATGGTGGTTTAGGGCTTGAAACTTAAGAGAACAAAAATTGGGATTTGTGGGGTCATTTTGACTCCAATTTTGGTATTCTTTATATGTATGGACTCGTGGCGAGACAAGGAATCCGTTGATGTAAAAATTTCTGAGTTTCGAGAAGTGGGCCCGGGGCTCGGGTTTTGTCAATTTCGGGATTTTTAATATTTTTCGATTGTTTTCGATTGGGTATTGTTCCTTTGGCATGTTGTGATGTATTCGCTCTAATTTTGGATAGATTCGACGCGCGTGGAGGCCGATTTGAGGGGCAAACACGTCGCGAGCTAGAGAATTCGCCGGTTCGAAGTGAGTAATGATTGTAAATGACATCCTGAGGGTTTGAAACTCCGGATTTGCACATCGTAGTGCTATATTGAGGTGACTTGCACGCCGGATAGCGAGCGTGGGGTAGAGCACCGTTGGGGATTGTGACTTGGTCCGTCCCGATTAATGAAATTACTGCGTATTTGACTGAAATTACTTGCTTTCATCATAATTTGGGCTAATTGCCATATTTGGGTTTCGTGCCAACTATTTGAACCCTTCGGGAATTTGTTGTTGATAATTCCTCACTGATTTAATTATATACTTGAACTCAGTCATGTATTTTCCACTATTTTAAAACTCAGCCAAGTTTATTATGCCTTAAACACTCGAAATGATAATTCCAAAAAATATTTTGGGTTGAGCATCATGTTTTACTGTTGCCCGAGTGGCTTATGTGACCTTGTTGACTGAGTAAGGCCGAGGGCCTGTATTTGTGAGGATACTTCGAATCGGGCTACACGCCGCAGCAATAATATACTGATACTGATATGAGGTCGAGGGCCTAGATTTGATGCCACGAGATGGCTTGATATTGCGCTTGGGCCGTAAGGGGCCCCTCCCGGAGTCTGCACACCCCCAGTGAGCGTCGTCGACGATAAATTGATCGGGCTGCACGCCGCAGCGATATGTGGAGCGGACTGCACGCCGCAGCGATATGTGGAGCGGGCTGCACGCCGCAGCGGTACTAGTACTATTTGATGTGTTTACCTTATTTCATTTGTCTGCCATTATATGTTGTTTGTGCTTCTTCTTGCAATATTTACCTGTTGTTTTGGAAGTGACGAGGAAGACCTGCGGGATGATAGATGAACTATTAAGCGTATGATTTCCATTGTGATTGGATGTGTAGCCCCGAGTTATGGGCGTGTGAGCAATCTCTTCGTGTCTCCTAGTTGGGGGTGAAGTAAATTTCATGTTGCGGTATGAGTTCAGACCCAGGAAGACTAAGTGGCTGTGTAATGTGTATGAGGGCGGAAGGTGTACGGAAATGTTATAGTGAGGCGAAGCAGGTGGGTTATCTCCTGCGGAGTGTTCTTAAGTGGTATGATCCTTATGTGTATGTTAGAAGATCTCATGTGTAATTGAAGGGTACGTGTTTAAATTTGAAATTTCGGGTCGCTTAAGAGAGTGGACGCAACTGATGCGGGGATGAATGCGAGATTTGCAGAAGATTACAGCACTGGATGACCTGTGTTTTCACAAACTTATAAATGATTTGAGTTTAATCTCACCATGGTATTGTGGCATCAATAGAGTAAAAGTGTTACGAGTTGTTGAGTGTGTCTTGATCTATGGCTTCAAGCCAAGTGGGGGAGTCTGCTGTGAGCAGTTGATTGCACGGTTAGGTGCTATGTTGGTTCCAGTTTGGGCATGCGAGTGAATTAGCTATGGCTAGAGTGAAGGAAAATTTTGACAAAGGTTATATTATGCTTCATAGGGTATGAGAATCACGGGATGTCTAGAGTGTTGTTGGTAAAGAATGATCGGCGCATAGAGCAGGAAGTTGCTA
Source organism: Nicotiana attenuata (assembly GCF_001879085.1). NCBI lineage: Eukaryota > Viridiplantae > Streptophyta > Magnoliopsida > Solanales > Solanaceae > Nicotiana > Nicotiana attenuata. The sequence continues at coordinate 380,448 of NW_017670837.1, read as the reverse complement.
GGGTGTATTGGGATGAGGATTTCATTTTACGGTATCGGAGTGCCAATGAGGCACGGGTGGTTCTGTTCGTTAGGTCAGGTAAGTTGCAGTTTGAATAAAGAGTGAATGACTTTCGAGAATGGTTCTAACGTGTTCAAGATTCTACAGGGAACAATCTGGTATCTTAAGGTTGTGTAGGTGGTTAGAAACTGTCATTTTTATTGGAAGAGGTCAAGACTTGTGGTACTTCTATGTGAATTATGGGATTCTATGTATCAGTATCAGGAAGGTAAAGGTAACGGACTTAGATTCGCAGGAAGTTCTTCAGAGTAAAGTATTCTGGAATGTGGTGTTTACGGGAATATTTGAGAGAGTATTCAGCGGCTTATGGGCCTTAGACAGCGTGGAGTTATGTTTGGGTCTCGAGGTAAACCTGGGTTGAGAGATTGTGGTACTACAACAAGAGGGAGCATCAAGTTGAAAATGAATCAGAAGGAAATTTAGATAGATGGAGTAGCTTGATAGTAGACAAAATCGGCATGGTAAGGATATGATCAATTCTTTGTATGTGTTTGAGGTAATGGGTTCTTACAGGTATTTCACAGCAATGCTCATGGGTTTTGATGGCTTGCTTAGCTTGGCCTAGTTAGAAGGATTTAGTCCTGACAGTTTAATTTGTGCAAACGGAATTGGGAGAGTTCTTGTTGATTCCTACCGTGGTTGGAGAGATGTATTTTCTACGAATATGAGAGGCATGGGATGTGTAATGATTTTTCTTCTAGATGGGATCAATGGAAGTTTTTGACTTGTTGGGTGCATAGATATTCCAACTTTTCGCTAGCTTTGGCGGCTCTCTCTTTCCACTCATTTATTTGGTCATTTGACGGAAGACTCCTCCACCAAACTAGCAAGAGTGGGAGTGTGCTAATAATACCGAAACTGTGGACCTCGGGCCTCATTTCCTGTAAAACAAATTGTTAGACCCTACCCCCACCAGACTCGACTATTTAATATCAACAATTAGCATGATGCATTTTAGTTCTCCAAACAAATGCACAGAACGTGGTGATGTCCGTTTGGGTTTAGGGAAACCCAGTGGACTTTGGACAAGGCTATCTTAAAGGATCATTATGTGGACAACTTAACTGACCCGGCTAGGTTTTACCATGATGCATGCACAATTAAACAGAGTAAGGTTTCTATGGGGTTTTAGACTGGTACCCTTGAGCGGATAACTCAAGGGGGAAAGACACGGAACCGTCGAATACACCGTTGATCGACTGGTTTTACCGCAAATATGTCTTTTCCGGATTTAGGGGGTAATGATATAGGAAGAGCGCAACAACTCATTATAAGCGTTGCTATAGTTTTTTGTTTGGCACGAGTGGAATATGATGTTGAATATGCAGTTACAATAATTAAACAAGTTGTCACGTATTTGCACGTTCATAAAGTAATAATTACAACAGTTTCTCATTATTTACAACAGTATTAAAGGAAAGCGATAAAGGAAAGCATTAAGAGAAATAAAGGAAAAAAACAAAGAGCCAAGTCAGTTTCNGCGTGGAGTTATGTTTGGGTCTCGAGGTAAACCTGGGTTGAGAGATTGTGGTACTACAACAAGAGGGAGCATCAAGTTGAAAATGAATCAGAAGGAAATTTAGATAGATGGAGTAGCTTGATAGTAGACAAAATCGGCATGGTAAGGATATGATCAATTCTTTGTATGTGTTTGAGGTAATGGGTTCTTACAGGTATTTCACAGCAATGCTCATGGGTTTTGATGGCTTGCTTAGCTTGGCCTAGTTAGAAGGATTTAGTCCTGACAGTTTAATTTGTGCAAACGGAATTGGGAGAGTTCTTGTTGATTCCTACCGTGGTTGGAGAGATGCATTTTCTACGAATATGAGAGGCATGGGATGTGTAATGATTTTTCTTCTAGATGGGATCAATGGAAGTTTTTGACTTGTTGGGTGCATAGATGTCTGTGGCTCGGAAGGGAGATAAAGTTTTCATGTTATCCTCAGATGGTTTGGTATGTGCGGTATGTGGTGGAGGACCGAGACTTGTGTGTGTTAGGTTACAGTTCAGTTTTGAAAAGGAGTTCATAAAACTCTTAAGTAGCCGGTAGCCTCAGATAGTTATGGGAATGGTATCGCTAATTGGAAGTGATTTGACGATAATATATGTTCAGAAAAGGGTTAAATGTGAGTGAGTTGATGGCACTTCGGTAGTATTGCGGCACTTTCTTGTTAGAGCGACTGGTGATATTCGGGTTTGCTTGGTGGCACAGGGAAATTTTAGAGTATCTGTCGTGGAATGATGGGGTATTTAAGGTGTGGTATGTTGTCGGACGGCAAAATTGGGATTAGGTACGATGATTCGTGTGCTATACGGAGTTGGAGATCGGGAGTTCTCATGTTCAGGCTACGTTGTGGTTGTGGTTCGCGTGTATCGGCCCTATTTAGTAAATACCGAGATTTGGAGACCCGAGTGGATCTTTATTTGCTGGTATGTTAGAGTGTGGATGTGATGTTGGAATTCAGACTGGTTGCCTTAGTGTTGGGTTATTCTGGACTATTACGCTATGGGCTATGCTGGAAATGCCACGGGTTGAGTGGCGAGGTGCGTCGGATTATGTTCTAGCAGAGTGGTTATATTTCAAAGACCCAGCGGACGGCTGGGAAGGACTGCCTTTCTTAATTGGGCCTTCGTGATGGATATTAGTGTAGAGGTTCTGTCACTGATTTAGTTCCGGTGTTGAGGGACTTCGGATGTGTTTCTTATGGCCGGGCATGTCGCCGGGCGAGGTTGTGGATTTCGGAATTGATTTGGTGCCGGGCACCGTATCATATGTCTCCGGCAGGAGTTATAGTAGTGGAAGGAGCAGCTTCAGACTTCCTTGTCAAAGAGTTCGTTGGCAGGCCAGTATGGATGCGTGTTCTAGTTTGAGTTGGTTTGGTTGGCCCAGAATTGTATTGTTGAGGGATAGGTTGATTCGACCGCTACTGAGCTTATTAGTGATCTGGGGAGATCTATGAGTTACCTTTTTGTGTTGTAATTGCAGGTTATAGGCACATATGGTGCGGTTCAATTGGGGTCTCCTAGTGGATTCGAGCAGGAAGAGTAATTGAGCGTTGCTTAGTGAACGGCGTACCGGTTGTGTCCTATCGGGTTGCGTGGCGTATGTTATTTGTTTCACCGTGGGTGTAATGATTTGCTTTGGTTCCAGACATCAAATTGTGCGTGGCTGTCGATTTTGAGCATAGTGACTTGAGGTCTTCCATGTGTAGCAGTATTTGGACACATTGTAGCGAGGCTACATGGGGATATGACCTTTCGGGGTGGATTCATGTGTTCTATTTCTATGATGTGAGACAGGGTCTCAGCTTTGTGTTGTGATGGTACTGATGAGCTTGAGGTACAGCTCTTTCGTTTGGGGTCATTTTTAAGATTTGAGTATATCCAGACCGTTTCTTATTGGTGCGCAAATTATACAAGTTGTGGCTTAGGCCGGTATTGATGTGTCATGTCACCAGAGTGGTGTGTTGGATTCGAGGTGATCGTTGGGGTCATTAATGAATACGATCGGATTTGATTTCAGCTTGTTGGAAAGATAAAATCGAGGTTCAGCTCGAAAATCTGTTGTGGTATTAGCCAAAAAGGAAGTGACTTCATGAATGGTTGACCTGAGAAATGGTTATGATTTATTGCGTGTTTCCTTTATCATTGGCAGTATGTGAAAGTGTTGGAATGAGACTTTAGTTGGTAAGAGGTTTCCTATCGATATTCGGTTGTTATGTGCAGCTACTGTGAATAGAAGTTATCGTTTCGAGTGTTTGAGTTAGGTGGTATATCATATGATTGCACCTGAGGTTGCAGGTATGGGTTATTACAACCGGTTCAGGCTTATTATGAATAAAGATGTGAGGTTCTGATCTTGTGTATGATTTCGGAAAGTGGAATGTGGTTATATGATTTATAGGCTGGACTGGATTGTGTAATTATAGTTAAAATGTGTTGTCGGACCTATGTGAGATAGGGTGACGTGGGATCACCCCCGGGTATATGCATGGTAAGGTTATTCAGCGATTGGTTGGCTTTTAGCACAGCTCTGGGTACATTCGAGGACGAACGTGTGTTTAAGTGGGGGAGGATGTAACAACCCGACCGGTCGTTTTGAACTTTTGCACTTTGATCGCCAGTTCTCAGGCATGACTTGCCCCGTGTTATGTATTATGACTAATGTAGATCGTTGGTTTTGGTTTTCACGAAGATTTGGAATGAATTTGAAAGAACAGTTTCAGTTGAAAGCTTTGAATTTGAAAGGTTTGACCGAGAGTTGACTTATTTGTATATGAGCTCGGATTAGAGTTTTTATGATTTGGTTAGCTTCGTTAGATGATTTGTGACTTAGGAGTGTGATCGGAAGTGATTTTGGAGGTCCGGTGTAGAATTAGGCTTGAACTGGCGAAGTTAGTATTTTGGCGAATTCCGGTTGATAGGTGAGATTTTGATCCGAGGGTCGGAATGGAATTCCGAGAGTTGCTGTAGTTTCGTTAAGTGATTTGGGATGTGTGTGTAAAGTTTCAGGTCATTGGACGTCGTTTGGTTGGGTTTTTGATCGAATGCGTGTTTCGTAAGTTTTAGAAGAACTTAGGCTTGAATTCGACGTAATTTGATGGTTTTGGTGTTGTTTGAGGTGTTTTGATAATTGGAACAAGTTTGAATAACGCTTTAGGATGTATTGGTATTTTTGGTTGAGGTCCCGGAGGCCTCGGGGTGATTTCGGATGGCTATCGGGATGAGTTTTGGACTTGTGCAAATTGCAGGCCTGCTGCTTCTGGTATTTCAGCTTCTGCGGAATTGGAACTGCAGAAGCAGTATCTCATATGCGGCGTGGGAGTCGCAGAAGCGGAAAAGGGCAAGGCTAGGCTGGACCGCAGATGCGGAGTGGGGACCGCATCTGCGGAGTCGCAGATGCGACTTTTAGACCGCAGATGCGGCCTGGGGTGTTAAGTTATTTTCCGCAGAAGCGGAGGGAGGAACCGCAGAAGCGGTAGTCGCAGAAGCGAAATGATGACCGAAGAAGCGGTAATGACTGGGCAGAATATTTAATTGGTCTTCTTCGCGAAATTTTAAGGGTTTCTCATTTCAAACCTCGGACTTGGAGGATTGTGGGCGATTTTGAAGAGAGATTTCAAGGGGTTTCGATAAGGTATGGATTCTTGGACTTAAAACACAATTTTATGGTGTAAATACATGGATTAGAGCTGAAAACTCGAGTAATTAATGGGCAAAAATGGTGGTTTAGGGCTTGAAACTTAAAAGAACAAAAAATTGGGATTTGTGGGGTCATTTGGACTCCGATTTTGGTATTCTTTATATGTATGGACTCGTGACGAGACAAGGAATCCGCTGATGTAAAAATTTCTAAGTTTCAAGAAGTGGGCCCGGGGCTCGGGTTTTGTCAATTTCGGGATTTTTAACATTTTTCGATTGTTTTCGATTGGGTATTGTTCCTTTGGTATGTTATGAAGTATTCGCTCTGATTTTGGATAGATTCGGCGCGCGTGAAGGCCGGTTTGAGGGGAAAAGGCGTCGCGAGCTAGAGAATTCACCGGTTCGAGGTGAGTGATGATTGTAAATGACATCCTGAGGGTTTGAAACCCCGGATTTGCACATCGTAGTGCTATATTGAGGTGACTTGCACGTCGGATAGCGAGCGTGGGGTAGAGCACCGTTGGGGATTGTGACTTGGTCCGTCCCGATTGATGAAATTACTGCGTATTTGACTGAAATTACTTGCTATCATCATAATATGGGCTGATTGTCATATTTGGGCTTAGTGCCAACTATTTGAACCCTTCGGGGATTGTTGTTGATAATTCCTCACTGATTTAATTATATATTTGAACTCAGTCATGTATTTTCCACTATTTTAAAACTCAGCCAAGTTTATTATGCCTTAAACACTCGAAATGATAATTCCAAAAATATTTTGGGCTGAGCATCATGTTTTACTGTTGCCCGAGTGGCTTATGTGACCTTGTTGACTGAGTAAGGCCGAGGGCCTGTATTTGTGAGGATACTTTGGATCGGGCTGCACGCCGCAGCAGTAATATACTGATACTGATATGAGGCCGAGTGCCTAGATTTGATGCCACGAGATGGCTTGATATTGCGCTTGGGCCGTAACGGGCCCCTCCCGGGGTCTGCACACCCCCAGTGAGCGCCGTCGACGATAAATGGATCGGGCTGCACGACGCAGCGATTTGTGGAGCGGGCTGCACGCTGCAGCGGTACTAGTACTGTTTGATGTGTTTACCTTATTTCATTTGTCTGCCATTATATATTGTTTGTGCTTCTTCTTGCAATACTTACCTGTTGTTCTGGTATTATTTGATAACCGAGTGTGGTGCCCGAGAGACGGACTTCTGTGCTTATCTGCACTATTTGTTTTTGGCATTCATTTGCGTTACCGCTGAAAAGATCATTTTCAAAAGAGGTTTTAAAATGAGCTAAGATATTCTAAAGGTATTATAGCTTCACTGCTTTTCTCAAAGGGTTTTTCACTGCCCCTATATAGCATGATGTTTTGCTTTACGTGATTTCTTACTGCTCAGTTGTTATTTACCCTTATTACTCACTGAGTTGAGTACTCACTTTACTCCCTGCACTTCGCGGGCAGATGCAGGTATTGATCACCCTGTAGCGGGTTTTGGCTGATCAGAGGCAGAGCTATAGGAGTAGCGAGGTGACTGCTTGCTTTCGCNCATCCTGAGGGTTTGAAACCCCGTATCTGCACATCGTTGTGCTATATTGAGGTGACTTGCACGTCGGATAGCGAGCGTGGGGTAGAGCACCGTTGGGGATTGTGACTTAGTCCGTCCCGGTAGATGAATATACTGTGTATTTGACTGAAATTCACTTATTATCATTTTAATTGAGCTGATTGCTATATTTGGGCTTCGTGCCAATTGATTGAATCCTTCAGGGATTGTTATTACTGGTTTCTTACCATTTGTGCATATCATTGAACTCAGTCCTAGTATTTAATACTATTTTGCAAACTCAGCCACCTTTTCTTAAACTTGAAACCTAATTAATATTTTTAATGAAGTTTGGGCTGAATATTTCTATATGATTGTGCCGAGGGGCTTATGTGATTTTTGGACTAAGTATAGGATCGGGCTGCACGCCGCAGCGGTATGATATTGATATTGATATGAGGCCGAGGGCCTAGTTGATGCCACGAGATGGCTTATTATTGCGCTTGGGCCGTAAGGGGCCCCTCCCGGAGTCTGCACACCCCCAGTGAGCGCCGTCGATGATAAACGGATCGGGTTGCACGCCGCAACGATATGTGGAGCGGGTTGCACGCCGCAGCGGTACTAGTACTATTTGATGTGTTTACCTCATTTCATTTGTCTGCCATTATATGTTGTTGGTGCTTCTTCTTTCAATATTTACTTGTTGTTCTGGTATTATCTGACAACCGAGTGTGGTGCCCGAGGGACGGACTTCTGTGCTTATCTGCACTATTTGTTTTTGGCATTCATTTGCGTTACCGCTGAAAAGATCATTTTCAAAAGAGGTTTTAAACTGAGCTAAGATATTTCTAAATGTTTTACAGCTTCACTGCTTTTCTCAAAGGGTTTTTCACTGCCCCTATATAGCATGATGGTTTGCTTTACGTGATTTCTTACTGCTCAGTTGTTATTTACCCTTATTACTCATTGAGTTGGAGTACTCACTTTACTCCCTGCACCTCGCGTGCAGATGAAGGTATTGATCACCCGGTAGCGGGTTTTGGCTGGTCAGAGGCAGAGCTATATGAGTAGCGAGGTGACTGCCTGCGTTCGCAGCACCATTTTTTTTCTCTCTTTTGGTTCATTATTCTGGCTTGTATATTTTAGGTCTTGTAGTGGTATGTATACTCTGATAGATGCTCGTGACTTGTGACACCCCGGTTTGGGCTGTGTTTGGGTTTTATTCTGCACTTATTAAAGAGACCTTTTGATAGACTGTGGTTATTTAAAATATATTAAAGTTGATTATTAATGTTAACTATTCTAAAATGATAAGTTGGGTTAGTTGGCTGGCCTAGTCTTCACGAGAGGCGACATCATGACCAGTGCGGGGTTTGGGTCGTGACAAGTTGGTATCAGAGCCTAGGTTACTAGGTCTCACGAGTCATGAGCAGGTTTAGTAGAGTCTCGTGGATCGGTACGGAGACGTCTGTATTTATCCTCGAGAGGCTGCAGAACCTTTAGGAAACTTCACATTCTTGAATTCTTATCGTGCGTCCTTGATTCAGCTTGAAAAGAAACTATTGAAATTCCTTCCACGCGTTTGTATGCGCGCATGAGCGCTCAGTATCAGATGTGCCTTGATGGCTTGTGATTCCCCGATCAAGGGGCGAGATGTGATCTCTATGAGTTTGATGTTGGGCCAAGGACTTGGGGCCGGATCTTTGGCTTGAGCACTGAGGTGCTGATTGTGTGAGTAAGTGTTTTGAACTTATATGTTTGGTAGTGTCCCTATTAGTGGAAGTGACGGTTGAATAGCCATGTGATGAGTATGTTAGTACTGCGGGATGTATCTATGTAACTTGGAAGTGATGAGGAAGGCCTGCGGGATGATAGATGAACTATTAAGCGTATGATTTCCATTGTGATTGGATGTGTAGCCCCGAGTTATGGGCGTGTGAGGAATCTTTTCGTGTCTCCTAGTTGGGGGTGAAGTAAATTTCATGTTGCGGTATGAGTTCAGACCCAGGAAGACTAAGTGGCTGTGTAATGTGTATGACGGTGGAAGGTGTACGGAAATATTATAGTGAGGCGATGCAGGTGGGTTATCTCCTGCGGAGTGTTCTTAAGTGGTATGATCCTTATGTGTATGTTAGAAGATCTCATGTGTAATTGAAGGGTACGTGTTGAAATTTGAAATTTCGGGTCGCTTAAGAGAGTGGACGCAACTGATGCGGGGATGAATGCGAGATTTGCAGAAGATTACAGCACTGGATGACCTATGTTTTCACAAACTTATAAATGATTTGAGTTTAATCTCACATGGTATTGTGGCATCAATAGAGTAAAAGTGTTACGAGTTGTTGAGTGTGTCTTGATCTATGGCTTCGAGCCAAGTGGGGGAGTCTGCTGTGAGCAGTTGATTGCACGGTTAGGTGCTATGTTGGTTCCAGTTTGGGCATGCGAGTGAATTAGCGATGGCTAGAGTGAAGGAAAATTTTGATAAAGGTTATATTATGCTTCATAGGGTATGAGAATCACGGGATGTCTAGAGTGTTGTTGGTAAAGAATGCTCCGCGCATAGAGCAAACACAACTAATACTTATTAATAATAATTTACTGAAACTAACATATATAAGATCAACAAAATTCCATCCAACCTTGATTAACATAATTTTGATTTTCAAATTTGTCTTCAAGGAACAGAGGTATAGATATATCATATGTTCCTTCTACACATTTGCATACAATCTCACCTATATTTGTTCTCAGGGAATTTTCTACATCCTGAGATTGCACTCCACATTTACAATTGATTTCAGTTACACTTGTCTCTTTTAGATTTTTCTGATCTTAAGCAAAAGTAACAAGTTATTTTTATGTTAACTTAACATTCTTTCAAATCCTTTTTTCTGATAAAGTTATCTATTGATGAGTTCTAACATAATCCGCCTGCGAATCCTTTTTAAACTTCGTCAATAACCTCTGAATCAAAAATCATAAAACAGAAAAATCTCTTAATCAAAAATAATAAAATAAAAAAAATTAATAGTATTCAAAGACAGAAAACTTACCGTAACAATTTCGTTAAGTAAGCCTTTATTTCTCGAGATAATTGCGCATGTACAATAGTGGACTCTACTACTTTTTCAGAATAAACAAGTGGTATCATCTCGAGTATATCAAACAACTATTTTATAAGAAAATAAAGTATGTATAAGAACCAAAACACACCGACAAAAGGATATCCATTAATACTAGTACCTTCCTTTTTCGTTAAGAAAGTAGTTTTTACAGAGACTCTCATAATGTAGAGATTTCATATCTAAATAACATAATATCCTAGGGAAATCGCACTCTCTGAACTTGACAAAAAGAAAATTCCCCGAAAAGCTGGGAATACTTTCATAATTTAATCACAAAAGGCAAAACGGAATCCAAGTATAGTACAAATGTCCTTTTATCTTTTTTTTTTTCTTCTCATTCTCATTGTCCAAAGTGTTTTGTTTTGACTTCAAGCAACTTTTCAATGAGTTGACTAACTTTTTTAAAAATAAAAAGAGCCCAAATGAAAAGAAGAGCAGAGTTGATCATTATCCGGTCAGACACATTTCTAATCTTATATTTACCCATCAGCACAGACTCAAGAAAATAGATTATTGCCAACTTCACTGCATCGTCGCCATTGCCCACAAATGATGCAGATGTACCAAACGGGCGACTAGTAATAGAATGCCACAAATCTCCTAAATCAATTTTTTCCGTACCAGGGAAGTAAACTTTAGAAAGCCTATTCTCTTTTTCATTCAAAAAGTTGAAGTCCACTGAAGAAGAATATTTCAACCGAGTAACTATGTGGAAGGCTTCACAACTTCGCTTCATGATCAAAAACCTTGAATGTCATTGAATTTTTATCAATGCTTATAATTTAAGAAAATAACACACAATGAATTAATTTAACGCATTTCAGCCGGATCATTTTTCTTTCAAAAACACCTTCTCTCAATTTTTTCCATTGCGCTTTCAACAAAAAACTTTTTATTATTTTCTTATATTGAAAATATCTTTTCCAATACCTATTTAGATTACGCCAATCATCAAACTCGAAATATCGATCTCCTTCTATTATCAATATATATATATATATGTGTGTGTGTGTGTGTGTGTGTGTGTGTACGGCAAAATCGGAGGGTCCAACTTCCCGTCATTAAAGCATTTTGGAAGATCGCCTCGAAGCCTCGAGGATGCAAAGGTGCGCTCGAGTCTTCTCCCTCGAAACCCATCGACACCCGGTCTTAAGAGGATGATGGTCGGGGCTAAAGCAGAAGTAGGAGTTCCCAAGACGCGGCTAAATCTGTCATGGCTAAGTCTGAAAAAACATAGCCAGGCTATTCTGAGCCCTACTCGAGGCGTCATTTCCAGTTGTCCTATCTCCACACCCTTACAGCTAGGGGATTCCTTACTGTTTAAGTTTCCCCCCCTTCTATATAGAAGGAATTTTTGCTATTTTATAGAAAACTGATGTTGCTCCAAAGATTCTACATGAAATATATGATAACTCTCTCTCTTTCTCTCTAAGATACTCTCTCGACATTGTTGTTCTATCCTATTATTTTCATACTTGTTCCATATTCATTGCTTGCTTATTGCTTATATTAGCTATAAAGAGCCTCCTTTAATATTATTGCATCTGTTAGCCCTTCCCCGATTTTCCCCGATAGCTCGAGCCCGAGCTCGAGACTCGACCTCGAGGCCCCAAATCAACCAGCTCGAGGCCCCGAACGACTATCTCTCGGTTCGATTACTGCTTTATTTTAGCGCGTCTCACCCTCAAACCACACACTCACAGCATCAACCGCTCCACGACTAGCATAAAAATAGATCACGTATTTTTAGAGCCCCATTAACAAATTTAATTGTTATTACCATTTTTATGGTAAACAGTTTGGCGCCCACCGTGGGGCTAAAAATAATAGTGATTATTTTCTTGCTAGTTTCATCACACAAATGCAAGTTATCTTTCACACTTCTTCTTGTCCAAGATCTTCGGTTGCAGGTCAAATGTCTGGCTCAGTGAACAGAGTTGAGAACAACAACCTCAAAAATCACAAAGCGAGGGACATAGTTGTCCCAGATGTCAGCTTTCCACCACGAAACTCGACCTGGGCAGAAGAAGAGATTCCTCAGCACGACGTCCGTGTGATTATTGGAGGAACTGACATCCCCCAAGGGCCCATGTTCAAGCGAACGAGAACATCTACCGCAGAAGAGGGGCCGACCCGAGACCGCATGCCTGAAGACACCCTCTCGTTCAATGATGAGGATCTCGAGGCCATGACAGAACCGCAAAATGATGCGTTGGTGATCTCGTTTCTTTCGAATAACACTAAGATAAAACGTGTGCTCGTGGACCCGGGCAGTTCGGCCAATATAATCAGATCGGAGGTGGTGGGATGACTGGGGCTGCTCGATCGAGTTACTCCCATCTCTCAAATCCTCCGGCCCCTGCAGACCCAATTTTTGATGAGCCCAGGAACATACAGGCCCCCGAGGACGACGAAGAAGACTACTCCAACCCTCGAACCTTCGTCGCACCCGAAGAATCGGACACAACTAAGTCAACGATAGAAGAATTGGAGTAGGCCATTTTGGTCGAACACCTCCCAGACCGTAAGGTATATCTGGGAACGGGGCTAACCCCCGAACTTAGAAGAGGGCTCATTCAATTTCTTACTAACAATATCGATTGTTTCGCCCGGTCCCCTTAGATATGACAGAAATCCGCCGGAAATAACCTCCCACAAACTAAGCATCGATCCCAAATTTAAACCCGTCAAGCAAATGAGAAGACCACAGTCTGAGGTAAAACATGCTTTCGTCAGAGAAGAGGTAACAAAACTTCTTAAAATAGGATCCATTAGAGAGGTAAAATACCCCGAATGGCTGGCCAATATAGTAGTAGTACCTAAAAAGGGAAACAAGCTAAGAATGTGCGTAGATTATAAAGACCTGAATAAGGCGTGTCCCAAAGATTCCTTCCCACTAGCTAACATCGACGTCTGATCGACGCTACGGCCGGCCACGAGACCCTCACCTTTCTAGACGCCTACTCGGGGTATAATCAAATCCAGATGAACCCCGAGGACAGGGAAAAAACTTCGTTCATCACAAAGTATGGTACCTATTGTTATAACGTAATGCCCTTCGGACTAAAAAACGCGGGAGCAACGTACCAACGCCTAGTTAATAAAATGTTCGAGCATCAAGTAGGAAAATCGATGGAAGTATATATTGATGACATGCTAGTTAAGTCCCTGCGCGCAGAGGACCATTTGACTCATTTGCAGGAAACTTTCGACATCCTCAGAAATTACAACATGAAGCTCAACCCCGAGAAATGCGCCTTTGGGGTGGGTTCGGGCAAATTCCTGGGCTTCATGGTATTAAACCGGGGGATCGAGATTAACCCCGACAAAATCAAAGCCATCGAAGAAATCACGGTGGTAAACAATGTGAAGGCCGTGCAACGGCTAACAGGGCGGATAGCAGCTATGGGCAGGTTTATATCAAGATCATCGGACAAAAGCCATCATTTTTTTTCTTTACTTAAAAGAAATAACAACTTCGAATGGACTCCAGAATGCCAACACGCTTTAGAGGAACTAAAACGATACTAGCCCACCCTTGCTGCATACGCCAAAGAAGGATGAAACACTCTATCTTTACCTGGCCATGTCTGAAATAGCGGTAAGCGGCGTACTAGTTCGAGAAGAGCAAAGTACGCAATTCCCTGTTTATTATGTAAGCCGGACCTTAGGGGATGCCGAAACCAGGTATCCCCATTTGGAAAAATTGGCTCTCGCACTAATAAGCGCTTCACGAAAGCTGAAGCCATATTTTCAATGCCATCGTATCTGTGTTCTATCAACGTACCCCCTCCGGAGCATACTGCATAAACCCGAGTTATCGGGACGGTTGGCCAAGTGGGCCATCAAGCTCGGGGGGGGGGGGGTATGATATCGAGTATCAACCTCGAACGGCCATCAAGTACCAAATTCTGGCGGACTTCGTGGCCGATTTCTCGCCCTCTCTCGTACCCGAGGTAGAGAAGGAACTTTTATTAAAATCAGGGACGTCGTCCGGGATATGGACCCTGTTCACAGACGGCGCCACCAACATAAGGGGCTCCGGGCTCGGTATAGTCCTGAGGCCACTCGTCGACGGCGTAATCAGACAATCTATAAAAACCACAAAGTTGGCTAAAAATGAAGCCGAGTACGAGGCTATGATTGCAGGTTTAGAGCTGGCTAAAAGCTTGGGAGACAAAACCGTCGAGGCTAGATGCGATTCACTCCTGGTAGTAAGCCAGGTAAACGGGAGCTACGAAGCTCGAGAAGACAGATTGCAGAGGTATCTGGACAAAATCCAAGTCGCGCTATGTCGCTTCAAAGAATGGACCTTAGTCTATGTACCCTGAGAGCAGAATAGCGAGGCCGACGCCCTCGCAAGTCTGGGATCTTCCGTTGAAGAAGAAGACCTACTCCCCGGGGCTGTTGTTCAGTTATTTACATCGGTGGTCGAGGAAGGTTACGCTGAGATCAATTCCACCAGCCTAACATGGGACTGGAGGAATAAATATATTGATTATTTAAAGGACGTGAAGCTGCCCTCGGATCCAAAAGAATCAAGGGCCATGCGGACCAAAGCAGCCCGTTTCTTGCTCGACAAAAACAAGACCTTGTACATTAGAACTTTCGACGGCCCCCTAGCAGTGTGTCTGGGGCCGGGTGACACGGATTATGTACTCCGAGAAATTCATGAGGGCACTTGCGGAAACCATTCCGGCGCCGACTCCTTAGTCCCAAAGGTGATCAGAGCAGGCTACTATTGGGACAACTTAGAAAAAGACACCAGAGAATTTGTCCGAAGATGCGATAAATGCTAGAGATTCGCTCCTATGATTCACCAGCCCGGCGAGCAACTACACTCGATCTTGTCACCGTGGCCATTCATGAAATGGGGGATGGACATCATCGGCCCCCTGCCAACGGCACCAGGTAAAGCTAAATTCATCTTATTTATGACTGACTATTTATCAAAGTGGGTGGAAGCGCATGCCTTCGGAAAAATAAGGGAGAAGGAAGTCATCAGCTTCATATGGGACCGCATTATGTGCCGATTCGGAATCCCCTCCGAGATAACATGCGATAACGGGAGGCAGTTCATTGGGAGCAAGGTAACACAGTTTCTCAAAGACCATAAAATTAAAAGAATCCTGTCAACGCCTTACCACCCATGTGCGAACGGCCAGGCCGAATCCACGAATAAGACCATCATCCAAAACTTAAAAAAGAAGCTGGAGAACGCCAAGGGGAAGTGGAGAGAAACGTTGCCCGAGGTACTGTGGGCGTACCGAACGGCTTCAAAGTCGAGCACAGGCGAAACACCTTTCTCATTAGTATACGACGCCGAAGCGTTGACTCCAGTGGAGGTCAGGGAGCCGAGCGCCAGATTCCAACACGCCACCAAAAACTCGAACAACGAAGCCATGACCACGGCCCTTGAACTACTGGATGAAAAACGAGAATCTTCGCTGATCCGAATGGACGCCCAGAAACAGAGAATCGAAAGGTATTATAAACAGACGAACGAACCTCCGGTATTTCAAAGTCGGAGACTTGGTCCTAAGGAAAGTTACTCTCAACACACGAAATCCTAATGAAGGAAAACTAGGACAAAATTGGGAAGGGCCATATCGCGTCCTCGGAATAGTCGGCAAAGGATCTTACAAGCTCGGCACCATGGAGGGTGAACAACTTCCGAGCAACTGGAATATATCAATGCTAAAGCGATATTATTTCTAGGACGCCCGATTAAAAACTCCGCAAATGCCCCCGGGTAAGTGTTGCACTCTTTTCCTTCGACAAGATTTCGTCCCCAAAAGGGTTTTGCTGGCAAGGTTTTTAACGAGGCAACACCTATATGCTACCTAAGGGGAATCCAACGAATCTTCAAAGCTTCCTCTGTTGCCAATCACGAACGCCGAAAGAAATCCTTTCGGAAGATCATCTTCTCAGAAGAGCCAAGAAATGGCAAACAGGACCCCAATGAGAAAATGATGTACCGGGCCAAACGGTCGAATGAACCGTGTCCGCACAATCGAGCCCCCGGTAGCGGAGGCACATGTACTAGTGTCAAATATTCAAAGAATGCTTTTTGCCTACATGATTCATGCTCCAAGGAAAACCCAGCATTTTTCGCCAGAACGATTTCTCCATCAGAAAACGTCGCGAATACTCGGAGACTGGCATCGATAATTCGGCACCCGCATGACCGCAAGGTCGAAACTCCAGGCTAATAAGCCCTCAGCAAGGCAACACGAAAATCATTAACTATATCCTAAAAGAAAGCGTCCCGAATACTCGGAGACTGGCGCCGAAGAACTCCGCATACGCACGACCTCAGGGTCGGAATCTCCAAAGTCGTAAGCCCTCAATGAGGCAATCCCGAGCTCACGAGTACCGGATCTCAAGCGAAAACGAACTCGATGACTCGAAGACTATCGCCAATCGCCATTCAGCAATAAACCCGAGGCCATAAGACCCCGAGCGGGCAGACTTGGTCTTGTAAAACTTGCACAAAGCAACAACACGAACTGTAAGACCTTCAAGCAAGGCATGAATCAAACTTGCATCAAGTATCAGCAAAAAACTATAAGACCTCAAAAGGTATGAAAAGTTTTGTAAGACCTTGTTATAGGCATAAAATCAATCTCGAAGTTCAGGATATATATCGAATTTGTAGGACCCCTAAAAAGGCATACCCTCGATATAGACGCCTAAACTACTATACTCGGGATCAAAAAATGGCTCCGGCCAAACATAAATGACACGATCATACAGCTGCATCAGCCAAACTAACGCGACTCGGGGACGCCCGACCATCGCTACAAAATCATAGGCCATTACTTTGAATCTACTTTGAAAAGAACCGGTTAAACATGCTACCCTCAACAGGCAAAAGAGCTTCGACCATGTCAGCTCCACATTATAAGTCTTCGAGCTACTCAGCCTACGAGCCGAACCTTACGAGGTGCTCGAACATCGCCGCTAACGACTGGAAATCGAGGTTCTTCCCGAACCAACGACAGGTCAGGAAAAATCATTGCAAAAGTCCTTAACGAGAGGAAAATAAAGCCTAGCGAGCCTCAGGGCCGCACATATGCCTAAGGGCAAAGCGTAAGAGCCATTGTCGCCAGCCTAATGAGCCTCAGGGCCGCACATATGCCTAAGGGCAAAGCATAAGAGCCATTGTCGCCAGCCTAACGAGCCTCAGGGCCGCACATATGCCTAAGGGCAAAGCGTAAGAGCCATTGTCGCCAGCCTAATAAGCCTCAGGGCCACACACATACGCCTAAGGGCGAAGCGTAAGAGCCATTATCGCCAGCTTACATAAAAGATCGCTTCAGTCAAAGGCGTAAGAGCCATTGTGACCTGCCCAATACAAACGTAAAACTTGAGGGTCGACTGAGCTCGAGTCGTATCCTGACTCAGAGACTGGATCCAAGAGAGTTAAAACGTAAGGGCCACCGGCCCATACAAACATAAAAAGCTCGAGGAATTTATGAGCTCGAGTCGAAACCCGACTCGGAGACTTTACTTAAAAAAGTTGAGCAAAAGCACAAGTGCTCAAAAATCTGCGTACACTAAAGGTCGCAATGACCAAACGCGTAGGAGCCCCCTAGCCTGCCTAAAGAGCCCCAGGGCCGTATCACGAATCTAAGGATTCTTTCCAACTTTGAAGCCGGATCACCCGGCCAAATTCAAGACAGAAAAGGGAATGAAAGAAGCAAAGCCACAAAGTTTCCTTTCATACATATGCAAATATGAAAATACAATACACGAGGAAGGAAATGGACAGGATCCTAATCCATTATCAGGCCTATATCCTCGATGGCTCCACTGAGGGTCATACCTCGATAACTACGAGTCCTCCATCGACCCTTTCCCAACGGCGTCTTCTTTTTCCAGGGATCCACCTTCATTCTCGGCCCTACCTGAGCTGCCACCCATCACACCTCTAGAGGTCCGCTTCTGAGGGTCCAACCAAACACGAGTTTCAGCTTGATTTGATCTCGGACTAGCTTCCCCAGACGCCCTCTCCGCGCAAGCGCTTGCTAGAGGTGTGCATTCGATTTATCGATTCGATTTTGACCCTTATCGATAATTACTTATCGATTATCGATTTGTACATATGCTTATCGTTATCGTTTCAATAAGGTTTCGATTTTTTTGATTTTGATTTATCGATTTTTGGTGCTTATCGATTCGGTTATCGATTACACCAATAAAAAGATTGCGGGATTCCACGGAAAGTATATCGCTATAAACACGCCTAACTAATTTGGACCAAAAGAAGCTAAAATAAGACGAACACCGTTTATAACATAAAAATTGTGTCAACAAGCACATGCAACGAAACTAAAGTAAGGGATCAAATGTATGCCATCAACTGTAACGACCTGACCGGTCGTTTTGAGCTTTTGCACTTTGACCGCCAGTTCCCGGGCATGACTTGCCCCATGTAATGTATTATGATTGATGTAAGTGAGACACGCGCTTGATGATGAGCGCGGGGTCGTTTACTATTGGGGATTTGAACTTGGTCCGTCCCGAGTGATGTTTTTACCGCGTAATTGATTGAAGCTTATTTGATATCATCATTTTTGTGACTAATTGTCATATTTGAGCTTTGTGCCAACTATTTGAACCCTTCGGGGGGATTGCTATCACTGCTTTCTCACTATTTTGACATATTACTTGAACTCAGTCCTATTGTCTCATACTGTTTTAAAAATTCAACCACTTTTACTCAGATTTGAAACTTAAATGATATTTCAAATGATGTTTTGGGCTGAGAACTACTATTTTATTATTGCCCGAGGGGCTTATGTGATTTCTGGACTGAGTATGGATCGGGCTGCGCATCGCAGTAATATTATATTGATATTGATATCAGGCCGAGGGCCTAGCTGATGCCACGAGATGGCTTGATATTGCGCTTGGGCCGTAAGGGGCCCCTCCCAGAGTCTGCACACCCCCAGTGAGCGTCGTCGACGATAAATGGATTGGGCTGCACGCAGCAGCAATATATGGATCGGGCTGCACGCCGCAGCGGTACTGGTACTGTTCTATGTGTTTACTTTATTTTCATTTTCTTCCATTATCTGTTGTCTGTGCTACTTCATGCAATACCTACCTGATTGCCTGGCATTAACTGAAAACTGAGTGTTGTGCCCGAGGGGAGAATTTATGTGCTTATCTGCACTATGGTTTTTCATTTAATTGCGTAACCGCTGAACAAGTTATTTCCAAAAGAGGTTTAAACTGAGCCAAGATGTTTTTCTAAGGATTTCACAGCTTCACCGTTTTCTAAAAAGGGTTTTACACTGCTCTATATAGCAGGACGGTTTGTTTTACGTGATTTCTTACTGCTCAGTTATTATTTACCTTTTGTTGCTCACTGAGTTGGAGTACTCACTTTACTCCCTGCACCTCGTGTGCAGATGCAGGTATTTGTTCACCCGGTAGCGGGTTTTGAGCTGATTGAAGGCTAAGTTATCGGAGTTGAGCGAGGTGACCGCCAGCATTCGCGGCACCGTATTTCTTCCTTTTGTTTATAAATCCTACTTTGTATATTTCGGCCTTGTAGTGGTATTTAGACTCTTATAGATGCTCGTGACTTGTGATACCCCGGTTTGGGCTGTGTTTGGGTTGTACTTCCGCTAATTAATATTATTAAATCATATTTAGACTGCTTATTCATGTTTAACTATATTTGAAAAGGCGATATGGGTTAGTTGGCTGACTTGTCTTCACGAGAGGCGCCATCACGACCAGAGCGGGGATTTGGGTCGTGACAAGTTAGTATCAGAGCCTAGGTTACATAGGTCTCACAAGTCATGAGCAGGTTTAGTAGAGTCTCGCGGATCGGTACGGAGATGTCTGTATTTATCCTCGAGAGGCTGCAGAACCTTTAGGAAAACTTCGCATTCTTGAATTCTTATCGTGCGTCCTTGATTCAGCTTGGAAAGTAACTCTTGAAATTCCTTCTACGTGTTCGTATGCGCGCATGAGCGCTCAGTATCAGATGTGCCTTGATGGCTTGTGATTCCCCGATTGAGGGGCGAGATGTGATCTCTGTGAGTTGATGTTGGGCCAGTCTGAAGGACTTGAGGCCGGATCTTATCCTATGGCTTGAGCACCGAGGTGCTGATTGTGTGAGCAAGTGTTTTGGACTTATATGTTCGGTATTGTCTCTATTAGTGGGAATGACGGTTGGGTAGCTATGTGATGAGTATGTTAGTACTGCGAGATGTATCTATATGACTTGGAAGTGACGAGGAAGTCTGCTGGATTATAGATGAACTATTAGGTGTTTGAATTCCATAGTGATTCGAGGAATAACCCCGAGTTATGAGCGTGTGAAGGATCTTCTCAGGTTTTCTGGTTGTGAGTGAAGTAAAATCCATGTTGTGGGATGAGTTCAGACTCAAGAAGACTAAGTGACTATGGACAATTTATGACGGTGGAAGGTATACAGAAATGTTATATTGAGGCGAAGCAGGTGGGTTATCTCCTGCGGAGTGTTCTGAAGTGGTGTGATCCCTATGTGTATGTTAGAAGATCTCACGTGTAATTGAAAAGTACGTGTTGAAATTTGAAATTTCGGGTCGCTTAAGAGAGTGGGCTTAACTGTTGCGGGGATGAATGCGAGATTTGTAGAAGATTTATAGTATAGATGATCCGTGTTTTCACAAACTTAGAAATGATTTGAGTTTAATCTCACTATGGTATTGTGGCATCAATAGAGTAAAAGTGTTATGAGTTATTGAGTGTATCTTGATCTATGGCTTCGAGCTAAGTGGGGGAGTCTGCTGTGAGCAGTTGATTGCACAGTTAGGTGCTATGTTGGTTCCAGTTTGGGGCGTGCGAGTGAATTAGCTATGGCTAGAGTAAAGGAAAATTTTGACAAAGGTTATATTATGCTTCATAGGGTATGAGAATAACGAAATGTCTAGAGTTGTTGTTGGCAAAGAATGCTCGGTGCATAGAGCAGGAAGTTGCTTTATTGTATTGGGATGAGGATTTCATTCTGCGGTGTCGGAGTGCCAATGAGGCACGGGTGGTTCTGTTCGTTGGGCCAGGTAAGTTGTAGTTTGAATAAGAGTGAATGACTTGCGAGAATGGTTCTAATGTGTTCAAGAGTCTGCATACATCAATTGAGTATTCTAAAGTTATATATGCAGTTAGAAACTGCATTTTCGTTGGAAGAGGTGAAGACTTGTGGTATTCCTATGTTAATTATGGGATTCTATGTATCTGTAGCAGGAAGGTAAAAGTAACGGATTTAGGTTCGCGGGAAGTTCTTCAGAGTAAAGTATTCTGGAATGTGGTATTTCTGGGAATATTTGAGAGAGTATTCAGCGGCTTATGGGTCTCAGACAATGTGGTTTTATGCTTGGGTCTCGTATGGTGAGCCGGGTTGAGGAATTGTGGTGCTACAGCAAGAGAGAATATCAAGTTGAAAATGAATCAGGAGGAAATTTGGATAGATGGAATAGTTTGATAGTAGACCGAATCGGCATGGTAAGGATATGATTAATTTTTTGTGTGTGTTCGAGGTAATGAGTTCGTACAGTTATTTTGCAGCAAGGCTCTTGGGTTTTGACGACTTGCTTAGCTTGGTCTAGTTAGAAGGATTTAGTCCTGGCAGTTTAGTTTGTCCAAATGGAATTGGGAGAGAGTTCTTGTTGGGTTTTACCGTGGTTTGGAGATGTATATTTTCTACGGGCATGCGAAGCAGGGGATGTGTAGTGATTTTTCTTCTAGATGGGACCAATGGAAAAGTTCTTGACTAGTTGAGTGCGTAGGTGTCTGTGGCTCGGAAGGGAGATAAAGTTTTCATGTTATCCTCAGAGGGTATGGTATATGCGGTATGTTGTGGAGGACCGAGACTTGCGTGTGTTAGGCTACAGTTCAGTTCTGAAAGGGAGTTCATAAAACTCTTGAGCAGCGGGTAGCCTCAGATAGTTAAGGGAATGATATTTCTAATTGGAAGTGATTTGACGATAGTATATGTTCAGAAAAAGGGTAATGTGATTAAGTTGATGGCACTTCGGTAATATTGCGACACTTTCTTGTTAGATCGACTGGTGATATTCGGGTTTGCTTGGTGGCACATGGAAATTTTAGAGTATCTATCGTGGGATGATGGGGTGTTTAAGGTGGTATGCTTTCGGACGGCGAAATTGGGATTCAAGTACGATGATTCGTGTGCTATATGGAGTTGGAGACTGGGAGTTCTCATGTGCAGGCTATGTTATGGTTGTGGATCATGTGTATCGGCATCGTTAGCGGCTTTCGGGATTTGGAGGCTCGAGTGGATCTTTCTTTACTGATATGTTAGATTTTGGATGTGATGTTGGAGTTCAGACTGGTTGTCTCAGTGTTGGGTTATTCTGGACTATTACGCTATGGGCTATGCCGGAAATGCCACGGGTTGTGTGGCGAGGTGCGTTGGATTATGTTCTAGTAGAGTGGGTTATATTTCAAAGACCCAGCGGACGGCTGGGAAGGATTGTCTTTCTTACTTGGGCTCTTGTGATGAGTGTCAGTGCTGAGGCTCCTTATATTGATTCAGTTCCGGTGTTGAGGGACTTTTCGGATGTGTTTCTTGTGGCCGAGCATGTCGCCGGGTGATGTTGTGGATTTCGGTATTGATTTGGTGTCGGGCACCGTATTGTATGGCTCTGGCAGGAGTTATGGTAGTGGAAGGAGCAGCTTCAGGCTTCCTTGGCAAGGAGTTCGTTGTTTATAATGTGTGTCTTGTCATAGCCTCATCACAGCCTCGTCGAGGTTATCCTCAAAACTTACTGAGCATATGGGATCGGTTGTACTCATACTATACTTTTGCACTTCTCGTGCATATTCCGGTGTTGGTCCTAGCGGCATTTAGAGGTGATTTGCTTTGACCCTTTCCTAGGAGACTTGAGGTAGTGTTGGTTGGCGTTCGTAGACCCTGAAGTCCCTCTTCTTATCATTATCTAGTGTTTGTTGTACCAGATAGTACTATACTTCCATTACAGACTTGTATTTAATATTACTACTAGCTCAGTACTTGTGACACCAAATTCTGAGATAGTCTTAGATAGTGATAGTTGTAGATTTATTGTACATTTTATGAGATTTCATTCTCTTATCCTTATTATTATGTTTTTAGCCAATAAAATATTTTAATCATTGTGCTAAGGTTGGCTTTCCTAGTAAGTGGATGTTAGGCGCCACGGCTCTATGGTTGGGATTTTGGGTCGTGACACCTACCACCACCACCACCTCAAGCACCACAAACTAGACCTCAAGCAACTCCTTTACCACTGTACATACCACCTCCTGGACCACCAATGAACCCTCCAGCAATAGCATTACCCCCAAACACCGCTTCATCTATCTCAAGTTAATCCTCTACCCCAACAAAGCCTCAAGCTAACCTTCCACCACCACTTGGACCTCAAGTGAACCTTCCACCACCTAATCTAGCATAAGAACCATAAAGGAGAGAAAATCCTCAACTTCTTCACATGCCACCCTCTGCTAGGACACCAAGAAATAAAGAACCAAACCGATTGATAATAAGATTTGGAATGAGGTGGACAATGAATAACATGAGTTCTATGAAGGGCCAAGGAACCATATATATGAAATAATGATAAGAAATGGATATTTTGCAGGAAGGAGAGCACGAATGAGGGGGTGGGAAGAGGAATGAATCAAGGAATGAGAATGAATAATAAAGATGACGTAGACCTACTGGATGAAGATGATGAACCAAGAGGTTATGTGTATCCAAGAGGGAAACAAGGAGGTCAACATAGTCTAAATATCTAATACAATTGTCTGAAAAATAGAACAGTACTGAATAAACTAAAAGGAGGGAGAGTCGAGGTATGTGGCCGTCATAGTAGCTACCTCAATAGTTTCCGAGCAGAACTGCACCAAATCTAGCAATCACCGCATCCAGATGTTCCTAGATCTGCACACAAAGTACAAAGTGTAGTATGAGTACAACAAACCCAATGTACTCAATAACTAACAAGATTAACCTTGGGCTAAAGGCAGTGATGATCTAAAAAAGATACAGCCGAATCTAGATAATAATAGCACAGATATAACAGGCTAATGACAGTAAAAGCTCAAAGAACTTCGATAATCAATTCGTACACATTACAGAAATTAAGACATGCTTTCGAGTTCAATATTTAAGCTCAACACTGATAAAATATGCTAAGTGCGGCTAGCATGAGGAATGTTACATCTCTATGACTATATGTCAAATATGCATGTCAAATGTAATGAATCATAGTCATACTCCCAGGTACTCACGCTCTCAGAGTACTCAATGTGTCTGTCTCAGCTCCCACTCGTTATACACAAACACTCAGCAATGTACGGTACCTGCACTCACTGCTGGTACGTCAAACTCCGGAGGGGCGGATCCTGCCCAACCCCTAATATAAAGCCAACATGGCCTGCTGCGACATGCAACCCGATGCCATAATACGTCAATAAAGCATGTTGCAATGTGCATCTTGATCCCATAAATTATCCAATAAGACCTACTACGGCGTGCATCCCAATCCCATAAATAAGCCAATGAGGCCTGTTACGGCGTACTGCCCGACCCCATAAATATCACTCACAATCCGGCTCTTAGGCCCCACATCACTCATCAATCTCTCAGTCTTACGAGCTCACAAATCTCATACCACTCAGCCCGAACAATGACAACGTGATGTAACAATAAATGATAATAGAGACTGAGATATGATATGCAAATAATGAATACGACTGAGTACACAAATTACAGTTTAAGAAAATAAATCAACAACGGAAATAACCTCAGTGGGTCCCAATAGAATAAGCATATAACATAAACATGATTTCTAACATTGATCATATCTCAATTACTATAGCACACTGGACTTACATGGATAGAAACAAGATTAGATAACTACATAATACCATAGAATCAACCCAGTCATAATTACAACTGTGCACGCCCACACGCACGTCACCTAGTATGTGCGTTACCTCACACCAACCACATACCACATATTTCAGGGATTCGTACCCTCAGTACCAAGCTTAGAAGTGTTATTTACCTCAAAGTGCATAACTTAATGCTCCAACAAACCCTTGTCTTGCGAATCGGCCTCCGAACAAGTCGAATCTAGTCACAAACAACTTAATATAATCAATACAAGCTATAGGAATCGATCCCATGCGATAAAGCTAAGTTCTTTAACCAATTTCAAAAAGTCAGCCCAAAAAGTCATCCCTGGGCCCACGCCTCCGAACCCAACAAAATTCACAAAATCCAACACCCATTCAATAATGAGTGAAGCCATACCAAAATCATCCAATTCCAACCACAAATGGACCCTCAAAACCCCAAATCTTACTCTCCAATCCCTAGTCCAAAATCCCATAAATTTCACCTTAAGACACATAGTCTAGGTGTTTAAATCAATGGGTATTCAATATTATTGGACAAACAGTGATCAAAATAGCTTACCTCTTGATTTGTAGTAAAATCCCTCTCAAAAACAGCCCCTAGCTGAGCACCCCAAGTCAAAATATGAAATAATACTCGAATACTCATTTTTGAAACTTTAATAGTCTGCCCAGTGATTACACATTGTGATCGCGGATAAATCCACATGATCACGAAGAACAAAATCCTCAGTGGCCAAAAACCCTTCTATCCGAATGCACCCTCAAGCTCGCTAACGTGATGACCCAACTTTCATACCTACGCGATTGCGGACCTCCTCACGCGATCGCGAAGAACAACGCGTCTGAATCCCAGACCGCACCTACATTCTTTGCAAACGCGTTCATACACTCGCGTTCGCAACAAAGATTCTCTGAACGCTGTGATCGCGTCCACCATATCGCAAACGCATAGAACAAATGCGCAACTACAAGAAAAGATTCTACGCAATCGCGTCCCTCTTCTCGCGATAGCGGAAGAGGATACCAGTAGCAACGATATCAACAATCCAACTAAGTCCAAAATGAGTCTGAACTTGATTTGAAACACACCCGAGGCCCCTAGGACCCCATCCAAACATACCAACAAGTCCTAAAATTTGATACAAACTTAGTCGAATCTTCAAATCACATCAAACAACACCAAAACACGAATTGCACCCCAATTCAAGCCTATTGATACTAATGAATTTCCAACTTCTTTAATCGATGCCGAAACCTATCAAACCAACTCCAATTGACCTTAAATTTTGCACACAAGTAATAAATTACAAACGGACTTATTCTAACTTTCAAAACCAAGATTTGAGCCCGTATCTACAAAGTCAACTCTCAATCAAACTTCTCAACTTCCAAACCTTCAACTTTCCAACTTTCGCCAATTCAAACCAAAACGACCCTCGCACCTCCAAATCCATATCTGGACATATTCCTAAGTCCAAAATCACTATACAAAGCTATCAGAACCATCAAAATTCCTTTTTGGGGTCGTTTACTCATAAGTCAATATCCGGTCAACTCTTTCGACTTAAGCTTTCAACCTTGGGACTAAGTGTCCTAATTTATTTTGAAACATCCCCGAAACCAAACCAACCACCCCGACAAGTCACATAATCACAATTGAACATCGAATAAGCAATAAATGGGGGAACATGGCTATAATACTCAAAACGACCTGCCGGGTCGTTACATTCTCCCCCTCTTAAACAAAGGTTCGTCCTCTAACGGGTCTAGAATCATACCTGGAGTCTCAAATAGGTGTGGATAGCTGCTTCGCATCTCCCTATCGATCTCCCAAGTACCCTCCTCGACTGGCTGACCTCTCCACTATGTTTCATTGAAGCTATATTCTTTGATCTCAACTTCAAACCTGCTGATCCAAATTGGCTACTGACTCCACATCATAAGTCAAATCTCTATCTAACTGAACCGTGCTGAAGTCCAAAACATGAAACGGATCACCGCAATACTTCTAGAGCATGGAAACATGAAACATTGGGTGTACACTCGATAGAATAGGTGGAAATGCAAGCTTGTAGGCCGCCTCTCCAATCGTCTCAAGCACCTCAAAGGGGCCAATATACCGAGGGCTCAACTTGCCCTTCTTCCAGAACCTCATCACACCCTTCATGGGTGAAACTCTAAGAAGTACCTTCTCTCCCTCCATATATGCAACATCACGAACCTTCCAATCAGCGTAGCTCTTTTGTCTAGACTGTGTCGTGCAAAGACGATCCTGAAATAACTTGACCTTTTGTAAGACATCCTGAACAAAATCAATACCCAACAACCTAGCCCCCCCCTCCCCGGCTCAGACCACCCAACTGGAGATCGACACCGCCTCTAGTATAAGGCCTCTTACGGAGTCATCTGAATACTCGATCAGTATCTGTTGTTGTAGGAAAACTCCACAAGTGGTAAAACCTGATCCCAAGAACCCCCGAAATCCATAACACAAGTGTGTAGCATATCCTCCAATATCTGAATGGTGCGCTCGGACTGTTTGTCCGTCTAAGGGTGGAGTGTTGTACTCAACTCAACCTGTGTGCCTAACTCTCGCTGCAATTCTCTCCAATACTGTGATGTGAACTGCATGCCTCGATAAAAAAGAATGGGCACCGGCATACCGTGGAGACGAACAATCTCACGGATATAGATCACAGCCAACCACTCCGAAGAATAGGTAGTCACAACTGGAATGAAATGTGCGGAGTTAGTCAACCGGTCTGCGATCACCCAAATAACATCAAATTTCTTCGAAGTCTGTGGGAGTCCAACAACGAAGTCCATGGTGATATGCTCCCATTTCCACTCAGGAATCTCAAGCCTCTGCAACAAACCACCCGGCCTCTGATGTTCCTTCTTCACCTGCTGATAGTTCAAGCCCCGAGCTACAAACTCTACTATATCTTTCTTCATTCTCCTCCACCAATAGTGTTGCCTCAAGTCCTGATACATCTTTGCAGCACCCGAATGAATGGAATACCGCAAACTATGGGACTCCTCAAGAATCAACTCACGTAACCCATCCACATTGGGCACACAAATCCGACCCTGCATCCACAACACCCCATCATCTCCAATAAAAGCCTCCTTGGAATCACCGTTCTGAACTGTGTCCTTAAGGACAAACAAATGGGGGTCGTCATATTGACGCTCTCTGATGCACTCATATAAAGAAGACCGAGAAACCATGCAAGCTAGAACCCGACTAGGCTCCGAACCTTCCAACCTCATGAACTGTTTGGCCAAGGCCTGGACATCTGATGCAAGCGGTCTCAAACCAACAGGAATATAAGTAAGTCTACCCATACTCACCCCCTTTCTACTCAAGGCATTGGCCACCACATTGGCCTTCCCAAGATGATACAAAACGGTAATATCATAGCTTTTAACAGCTCTAACCATCTCTGCTGCCTCAAATTCAGATCCTTTTGCTTGAACAAGTATTGTACACTTTTATGATCTGTAAATACCTCACAAGACACGTTGTAGAAATAATTCCTCCAGATCTTCAATGCATAGATAATGGTTGCCAACTCTAAATTGTGAACGAGGTAGTTCTTCTCATGGGGCTTCAACTAGAATGAAGCATAAGCAATTACATTACCCTCATGCATCAAGACACACCCAATACCAATCCGAGAAGCATCACAATACATTATATATGAACCCGATACTGAAGGCAAAACTAGAACTAGAGTTGTGGTCAAGGCAGTCTTGAGCTTCTAAAAGCTCTCCTCATAATCATCAGACCACCTGAATAGGGCACCCTTCTGGGTCAACCTAGTCAAAGGCGCAGCAATGGAAGAGAAACCCTCCACGAAGCGGCAATAGTATCCAGCCAAGCCAAGAAAACTCCAAATCTTAGTAGCTGAAGACGGTCTGGGCTAGCTCTGGACTGCCTCAATCTTCTTTGGATCTACCTTGATCCCCTCACTGGACACCACGTTTCCCAAGAACGCTAAAGAATTGAGCCAAAACTCACACTTGGAGAATTTAGCATAAAGCTTCTTCTCCTTCAACATCTGTAGTACAATCCTCAAATGATGTGATTGCTCCTCCTAGATACGTGAGTACACCAGGATGTCATCAATAAATACTATGACAAACAAATCAAGATATGGTTGGAATACACTGTTCATCATATGCATAAATTCTGTTGGGGCATTAGTCAGCCCAAAAAGATATCACAAGGAACTCGTAGTGACCATAGCGGGTCCTGAATGTTGTCTTTAGAATATCAGAGTCCGGAATCGTCAACTGGTGATACCCAGACTCAAATGAATCTTAGAGAACACTCTAGATCCCTGAAGCTGGTCGAATAGGTCATCAATGGGCCACAAAGGATACTTGTTCTTAATCGTAACTATGTTCAACTGCCTATAATCAATGCACATCTGCATAATATCATCCTTCTTCTTCACAAACAGAACCAGTGCACCTCAAGGCGACAAACTAGCCTAATGAACCCCTTATCAAGAAGCACCCGAAGCTACTCTTCCAATTCCTTCAATTCTGTCGGTGTCATATAATACGGAGGAATAGAAATGGGCCGAGTGCCCGGCACCAAGTCAATACTAAAATCAATATCACTATCGGGTGGCATGCCTAACAGGTTTGTAGGAAACATATCCGAAAAGTCTCGCACAATCGGAACAGAATCAATGGTAGGAGTATCATCCCTAATATCCCTCACAAAGGTCAAATATGCCAAACATCCCTTCCCAACCATCCATTGGGCCTTCAAAATCACTCTACAGGAAACATAGTCCAAAGAACCTCTCCACTCAATCCTAGGTAATTCCGGCATCGCCAACGTCACAATCTTAGCGTGATAATCCAAAGTAGCATTACATGGTGACAGCCGATCCATGCCTAGAATCATGTCGAAATCGACTATACTAAGCAGTAAAAGATCAAATCTCGTCTCCAATCCCCCAATGGCCACCAAACATAACCGATACACACGATCTATAATTATAGAATCGCCCACCAGCGTAGATACATGAACACGCGTAACTAAGGACTCACGGGGTAAATCCAAATAACGAGCAAAATACGATAATACATATGAATAAGTGGAACCAGGGTCAAATAATATGGAAACATCCCTGTGGCACACTGAAACAATACATGTGATCATTGCGTCTGAAGCAACGGCCTTTGCCCTGGAGGTAAAAGCATCACATCGAGCCTGACCACCACTTGATTGGCCTTCCCCTCTAAGGCGACCTTTAGCTGCGTGAGCCCTACCTCGAGCTCCCTGATCAGGTGGTGAAGTAACTGGTGCGGAAGTCATAGCCTGAGCCCTCTACTGAATTGGACCTACCAAAAGACGAGGACAATGCCTCTTCATATATCCAAACTCTCCACACTCAAAGCAACTCTGATCCCTCAATGGCGGCGGATACTAAATCAGACCCTGAGAACCAGAATAACTATCAAAAAGACGTGGTATAGATAAACCTTGAACTAATGGAGCAAGGGATGAACTCTGGGCTTGGAAGGCACTGAGAGATGACTGACCCAGATGAGCACTGTATGAACCACGGCTAACTGATGCACCCCAATGAACCAGATGAGTCATCTCAGCGGGGTATAAGGACGATCCCTGCTGTGGTGGGACTATCCTCCAGATGAGGCACTACTGAAACCACCCCAACCACGAGGTCTCTTGTCCTCCATCGCCTCACGTTCTTGACTATGAACCTGCTCTAGACGTCTAACAATATCAACCACCTCATCAAATATCGCACCTGACGTAATCTACCGAGTCATGACAAAGAGTAGTCTATAGTTGAGGCCATCAATGAACCTCCTAATCCTCTCCCTCTCTGTGGGAACCAACCATATTGTGTGACGAGCCAACTCCGAAAATCTAATCTCATACTGGGTCACTGACTCACCCTCCAAGTGTAGCTGCTCGAACTGCCTATGTAACTCCTCCTTACGGGTATATGGAATGAACTTCTCTAAGAAGTGAACTAAGAACTCATGTCACGTAAGTGGTGCAACGCCGGCTGACCTGCTCAACTCATAGGCCTCCCACCATCTGAAGGCCGCCCCCGATAGCTAAAAAGTAGTAAATAAGACTCCACTAGTCTCTAGAATACCCGCAGTGCGAAGGATCCACTAGCACCTATCTAAGAAATCCTGAGGATCCAAACCGATCTAGCCTCTTCTACTTCTCTTCAGTCATAGGTGGACCAACTTGTGCCCGAGCAGCTACAACCGGTTGGGCTGGTAGTACCCCCGGTGTCTGAAGTCCCTAAACTACCTACTCTGGAGTATGGGCGGCGGGAGTCTGAGCAACTCCCCCGACATGTGAAGTAGATGGCGCGGTCGGAACTGAAACCGCTTGAGCAAGGCTAGTGCATACAGTCAATATCTAGGTGAAAGCCTCCTAAAGTCGTGGAATCACAATAGGCACAGCTGGTGCCTGAGCTGGTCCCACCGGCTCAACCACATTTGGGATCTGCTCCTGAGCTGGAGAAATTGGTCCACATGTGCTGCTCTAGCTGCAGTATGAGCTGCACCTCGGCATCTACCATGGCCCCGACCTCTCGCAACCTTAACTGGTGGTACTGGTGGTCGTCCGCCCGATCCGGTCGCATGTGTCCTCACAATCTATGAGAGGATAGAATAATAGAAGTTTAGTTTGCGGAATCGACAAATTCGCATGACAAGAATACAAGAAAGTGAAGTTTCTTAATGGTTTTGGTAGCCTCTCGAAGATAACAAATGTCTCCGTACCAATCCGCTAGAGTCTACTAAACCTACTCATGACTCATGAGACCTAAGTAACCTACAAGTCTGATACCAACTTGTCACGACTCAAATCCAAACTTGTTGTGATGGCGCCTATCACATTACTACGCAAACCGACAATCACATAATAACTACCCATTTGAATTAAAAACATGATTTTTAACAAGTTCAACAGGGGAAAATCTCATAGATAACTTATAAAAACAACTGAAACTCAATGACAACAAATCCTAAAATCCCGGTGTCACCGAGTACATGAGCTACTAAGTGTCAACAAAGTCCAAATCTCTAATATAACTATCTAAAAAATAGAACAGTACTGAATAAACTGAAAGGAAGGAGAGTCGAGGTCTGCGGTCGTCAAAACAACTACCTCAATAATCTACGAGCAGATACTGTACCAAATCTAGCAACCACCACCTCCAGATGTTCTTGGACCTACACACGAAGTACAGAGTGTAGTATGAGTTCAACCGACCCAATGTACTCAATAAGTAACAGGATTAACCTTGGGCTGAAAGCAGTGACGAGCTAAAAAAGATACAACCAAACCCAGATAATGTCAACACATGTATAACAGGGTAATGACAGTAATAACTCAAAGAACTTCGATAATCAATTCGTACACATTACAGAAATTTAGACATGCTTTCGAGTTCAACAATTAAGCTCAACACTGATAAAATATGCTAAGTGCAGCTAGCATGAGGAATGTTACATCTCTACGACTGTATGTGAAATATGCATGTCAAATGTAATGAATCATAGTGATACTCCCAGGTACTGACACTCTCAGAGTACTCAATCTGTCTGTCTCAGCTCCCACTCATCACACAAAAACACTCAGCACTGTACGGTACCTGTGCTCACTGCATGTACGTTAGACTTCAGAGGGGTGGATTCTACCCAACCCCTAATATAAAGCCAACATGACCTGTTGCGACGTGTAGACTGATAACATAATAAGTCAATACAGCTTGTTGCAGCATGCAACCTGATCCCATAAATGAGCCAATAAGGCCTACTGCGGCGTGCAACCCAATCCCATAAATAAACCAATGAGGCCTCCTGCGACGTGTAGCCCGATCCCATAAATATCACTCACAATCCGGCTCTCAGGTCCCATCTCAGTCATCAATCTCTCCTGTCTCACGGGCTCACAAAACTCATACCACTCATCCCGAACAATGACAACATGATGTAACAGTAAATTATAACAGAATAAGCATATAGAATAAACATGATTTCTAACATGGATCACAACTTAATTTTTTAGCACGTAGGAATTATATGGATAGAGACAAGATTAGATAACTACACAGTACCATAGAATCAACCGAGTCATAATTACAACGGTGCACGCCCACACGCCCGTCACCTAGCATGTGCGTCACCTCAACACCAACCACATAACACGTATTTCAGGGATTCATACCTTCAGTACCAAGCTTAGAAGTGTTATTTACCTCAAAGTGCGCAACTCAATGCTCTAACAAACCCTTGCCTCGCAATCGGCCTCCAAAAAACTCGAATCTAGTCACAAACAACTTAATATAATCAATACAAGCTATGAATCGATCCCATACGATAAAGCTAAGTACTTTAACCAATTTCAATAAGTCAACCCTGAGGCCACGACTCGAAACCCAACAAAATTCACAAAATTCAAACACCCATTCAATAACGAGTCTAACCATACCAAAACCATCCAATTCTGACCACAAATGGACCATGAAACCCCCTAATCTTACTCTCCAATCCCTAGTCCAAAATCCCCTAAATTTCACTTTACAACACATAATCCAGGTGTAGAAATCAATGGGCAGTCAATATTATGGGGTAAAAGTGATCAAAAATAGCTTACCTCTTGATTTGTAGTGAAATCCCTCTCAAAAATCGCCCCTAGCTGAGCTCCCAAAGTCAAAATATGAAATAATACTCTAACCCTCATTTTTGAAACTTTAATAGTCTGCCAAATGATTACACATTGCGATCGTGGATAAATCCATGCGATCACGAAGAACAAAATCCTCAGTGGCCAAAAACCCTTCTACGCGAACGCTCCCTCAAGCTCGCGAACGCGGTGACCCCACTTTCATACTTACGCGATTGCGGACCTGCTCACGCGACCGCGAAGAACACCGCATCTGAATCCCAAACCTCACCTACCTTCTTCGTGAATGAGTTCATATACCCGCATTCGCGTAACACAAAATCTCAGAACGTCGTGATCGCGTCCACCATATCACGAACGCATAGAACAAATGCGCAGTTACCAGAAAAGACTCTGCGCAATCGTGTCCCTCTTCTCGCGATCACAAAAGAGGAAACTAGAAGCACAAATATCAGCAATCCAACAAAGTCTAAAATGAGTTCGAACTTGATTCGAAACACACCCGAAGCCACCGGGATCCCATCCAACCATACGAACAAGTCCTAAAATACGATACGAACTTAGTCGAAGCCTCAAATCACATCAAATAACACCAAAAACATGAATCACACCCCAATTCAAGCCTATTGAAACTAGTGAATTTCCAACTTCTACAATCGATACAGAAACCTATCATACCAACTCTGATTAACCTCAAATTTTGTACACAAGTCATAAATGACACAACGGACCTATTCAAACTTCCGAAACCAAATGCGACCTCGGTATCAACGAAGTCAACTCTCGATCAAACTTTTCAATTTTCCAAACTTCAACTTTCGCCACTTCAAGCCAAAACGAACTACGGACCTCCAAATCAGTGTCCGGAGATACTTCTAAGTCCAAAATTACCATATGAAACTATTGAAACCATACAAAATTTATTAAGGAGCCATTTACTTATAAGTCAGTATCCGGTTGACTCTTTCAACTTAAGCTTCTAACCTTCGGACTAAGTGTCCCAGTTCATTCCGAAACATCCGTGGAACCAAACCAACCACCTCGGAAAGTCATATAATCACAATTAAACATATAATAAACAACAAATGGGGGAACATGGTTATAATACTCAAAATGACCGGTTGGGATGTTACACCGATCCCAATATCAATAGTCATTAGTGTCCATATTATTGCGGTGCAAAACCCGATACTAATGTCAATAACAATATTGTTACAGCGCGCAACCCTTCCCAATATCAAATAATAATATCGTTGTTGCGCGCAATTCGATCCTACTATATTAGTTTATTTGATAATTCTCAATAGAAATCACGCGGCAAGTCTCACAACATAATATTAAAGGAAGATAGAACTCATATATTCATTAAGGAAGTACGAGCACAAACAAGGAAGGTCACATAGTACAATATCCAAGAAACTAGTCTCACAATATACACCAACAAGACTTAAGCAAGTTGTAACACGAGAACAATATAAAGTCAAACATTACAACGTAAACAAAATAAGGAACATGTAAGACAATAAGGCACACAAGGATATAAAGCCAGTGAAAACATCTATATAATAACATAAGAGAGCATGTAATAAGTAAAGGCATACATTAGATTATAGCATAAAGTAAATGGAAACATGCAACAAATAGAGATAATTAACAAGTGAAAGCATAGATGTGTCAAGTAAAACATGTATCATGTAACGGCACATAAAAAGGAAAAATACGAAATAAGAATAGACAAAGTACATTCAAGGCATGAAGTAAGATAGAACACCCCGCGTGCTTATATTCGTGACAATACATATACACATATCACCTTGCATTACGTCATCCCCACATATATCACGTAGCAATTAGACCAAACATGTCCTAGTTCACTCAAATTTAATATTTTACCCAGCTACAAATATCGCAATTGCAAACTTTTGTTCGCAATTGTAATGTTCGCAAAGGTGAACCACTGATCGCAAATTCGAACATTGCCTGAGCCCCTCATATGTCACAAATGCGACTAAGCCTTCGCATTTGCGAAGGACTGCCCCTCGCAAAAGCGAACAAAGCTTCGGAAATGCAAACCTGCATGTCCCTATCCAGCATCACAAATACGAGCTAGCACTCGTAAATGCGAGGCTCGCATTTGCGAATAGACCCTTGCAAATGCGAGGTCTGCAGCACCAGAAATTTCCAGCCTTGCCAAAACAGTCCGAAACTCATCCGAAACTCACCTGAGCCCCTCGAGCTCCAGTTCAAACATATAAACAAGTATAGTAACATCATACGAACTTGTAAGTAAGCTTAAATTATCAAAATAACATCTACAATCAAGAATCAAATACCAAAACTCAAAGAATTTAAATTTAAAACTTCAAAATTTCAACTTTCACATTAAGCTACGGAAAGGAATAGGATCACCCGGGACCCCAACCAGTCATGCGTACAAGTACAACCTATCAGAATTGTCAAAATACCGATCGAAGATCATTTACTAAAAATATTGGCCGTGGTCAACTCTAGCCATTCTCAAGTTCAAAAATTAAGTTTTTTTTAAAAATTCATATTTAGACTTTTTGAAAATTAATATGGACCATGCGCTCAAGTCATAAATCATCAAAGAGCATTATAAAAGGTCTCAAATTATAAAAGGAATGCTGGTACTCAAATAGACCTATCGGATTATTATAGTAGGTAGGCAAACTTGTGGTCTAGCATGTGGTTGGGGTTGGTTAGGTTGTGGTGGAGTTGGTATTTAGTAGGGTACTTGGTTGGGTTGAGGTATTGTGGGTTGAATTGTATCATGATAAGTAGCTTGATAGTAGTAAGATGGTGGTTGGCTAGTTTCTTGATATGTGGATGGGGCAAGAGGATAGTTGTTTATAATAGTGAGATAGGGGATTATAGCTTGGAGGTGGTTGGTATTATGGTAAAGGGTAGGTTTGTAGTTGTGTTTGGGAAGGTGAGATTAATGGCATTTGGGCATGTGGGTGTAGCCTATTTAGGCTTGTTGTTGGCCATGATATGGACTCACACTTCCCTTTGACTAGGTTGACCATGTAACATGTTAGTGAACCTCTCCTGGAACTAAAGTAGTAGACGTCATACTAGTTCTAACTTTTTATGGTTGTATGATGTCCATAATCCTTGGGTTATTAAGCTCCAACCCCTCTCAACACTAGTAAACCTAGAAACAAAGGAGTCCAATCTTCTCAAGACCATTCTCAACATTGAATTCTCATCATAGGGAGATTTTCCCTTGTTGAACTAGTGGTTTGACCATCCTCTATGGTAGTACCTACAAATAAGTAGCAAATAATTTAGTAGAAAAAGTCCTCACTAGCTCTCTCTTACTCAATATATGGTCACTCAACACTCGTATTTACTCTTGCATTATGGCTCTTGCATGCGTAATATCCTATTCGCTCTTGCCTTTTTCCGCTCAGTAGATAGTCCTTAACATTGCTTATAAACTAACACCATGACTTCATAACAAGTTTTAATTGTCTTCGGGGTGGAGTGAAAATTGTGTGCTCATAAGAGCGGTTTAAAAGCAAATACAGACTTGAGCCAACAAATTGGCAAAAAAATAAAATAAAGAAATAAAGCTTTAAAGAAAGTGACATGAAAAATTAAGACGCAATGCTCAAAAGTAGTTAATCACAAGTAGGAACAAATTACTAAGCATTAATTAGCCTACGGAGGTCAAAGAGATTGAAACAAAATGAAAAACTACAAGTTTGGACCCAAAACTTACTAAGCATTAATTAGCTACTAGTGAAAGGCCTTGAAGATGAAGGTACGAGCTCATACGTATCAGTTTTCTACAGCATATTAACTCTTTCAAATCCTAAAAGAAAGAGTATCACAAACGATGTCCAGAGCAATCATGTTAAAATCCAGCATAATGACACTATATTATTGGCCGTCACACATTAAAATATAGGGAGGGCTGCCATCAAATGTGGCAGTGTTACTTGAGAATAGTGCAACAACACTTACCAATTATCCTATATGAATTTATTACTTATTATTTTGATCTGATTCCCTATTCACAATTTATTCGAAAACTTCATCTTTATGAGAACTTTAAAGAATGAGTATAAGCAAAAGAATGAGTAAAAGTAAAAGAATCTGACCAATTTACATAAATAAGCAAATTACAAGAAATTCAATTAAGCAAATTCATAAAAAATCAACTCACAAGACTACTATTTAGCCTCGAGGATTCGTGTCTCTTTCGATAGACCTCAGCCTATTGCAAGCCATATGATAGTGGCATTTACATGATCACATTTAAGAATAGTCATGCTTAAGACATTCTTAATTTTTTAGTTTATTTGTATCTCCTCGCTCTCACTATTAGACATATGAGTGTTGTAAGAATAGAAACAAAGAGATGCCATGTTACATTATTGGTGCGTCATCCATGAAGGTTTCATCTCATTTACAGTATTGCAAGGTGATTACTATAGCTTGTAAGATGCGTTTGGTAGTATCTTTTCAATTTCTTATACGAGCACAAAAGAATAATTATTGCTTGTTCTTACTTAATGCCATTCCCTAGTTTCATAATACAAAGCCAAACATATATGTGAGATACATTCAGACAATGATGTTGGAGGATATACAATTGCCTACTTTATTGATAAAAATTGACGGATTCTTGCTATTTTTTTGATAAAAAATGTCACTTCTGTTAACGTTTATGATGAACTTGAGATGGACATTAAACTAGCCGGCACAAAGAGCAAAATCATAGTACTAGATTTTGAGATGAGTAAGTTCAGTAACTAATACCTTAATAGCTTATGGACAATTACTTCTAATATATGAAAAAAGTGCTTTGTAAAATAAAAGAGGGCAAAATAATGAGATAGTCCAATCAAATGCTTGAGTCAGTACTATCACACTGTTGACTAGAATGATGCCAACAAATAAAAAAAAAAGAACCGTAGCAGGGTATTTTTTGGTCGTAGGTGCAAGTCTATCTTTCATGATGATTCATCTACACTTTAGAACACTTTGGTCTAAAATTTACTGAAATGGATTGTGAAATGCATGAATTATAGTAATAAAGTTTTGTAAAACAAGAATATAAATATAACAGTAGCCTCAAAAAAGGCTATTTGAGAAAATTAGCCTTAGGTGTTGAGTTGATGAACTAACCCTACTTCTAAAAGAACCTTCGAGACTCAAGAGAGGACCCTCTAAACTAGGGGTGTACATGGACCGGGTTGGTTCGGTTTTTATCAAAACCAAACCAAACCAAGTATATCGGTTTGGATTGGTTCGTTTTTGTCGGGTTTTTCGGGTTTTTTGTTACTTACATATTATTTCAATCTTACTTTGTTAAATATTTGATACGTATACATCTATTTAGTAAAAATATAAAAAGTTGACAAACATATTATCAATTAAAAAATTCTTATGCGGGAATTCCATTAGTTAACACATATTAATTATTTTTTTAGTTGTCTGACAATATTTTATCGTTGATATACACTTTAGGTTATCCAAATTTAGTAATTAAACATAAAAATCAATATGATACCTAAATATTAATAACCACTTCACATTCGAAAAAGATATAAGAATTTAATACATCTTAACATATGATATGAATATGTAAGAACAAAGAGATAGACGTATTTCAGTAACACTTGATAAAAAACTGATCATACAACCCATTATTTAAGGTCAATAAATATGGAGCACTTTCATATTCTATTAAAATTTATATCTCGTAAGAGAATCCCAAATATTTCTAGATATTTTTTAAAGAATTTTTTATATAAAATCTTAAATAATATATATAAAAAATATATATTTATATGTCGGGTTGGTTCGGGTTTTTTTATTCAATACCAAACCAAATCAAACCAAATCGAGTCGAATTTTTTAATCGATTTGGTTTGACTTTTTGGTTTGGTGCGATTTTTCGGTTCAGTTTGTACACCCCTATAGAAAGTAGAAACCGCCCTCTCTTCTCACAAAAAAAGTAAAATCACAAAGAGAAAAGCAAGAAAAAAGAAAAGACAAAATACTACTATCACAAACAGCCGAACATTTGATTCCCGGTTTCACACACACATACACACAGCGAAAAAGCGCCCTAAAATCTCCTTACATTTTCCTCTTCCGTCAAACAATGGCGAATGATTCCGGTATCAACCAACCGTCGTCTTCGTCGTCGACGGCAGCGGCGGCGTCACCATCGCCGTCGTCGTCTGCGGCGGATTCGTATATTGGAAGTTTCATTAGTCTGACATCCAAGTCTGAGATTCGTTACGAAGGAGTGCTTTACTACCTTAATCCTCAAGACTCTTCCCTTGGCTTGAAGAACGGTATTAGAATTTAACAACGCGTTTGTCTCTTATCATATTACTTATTAAATTATCCTCCTTAAAATTATTAATAATGAATAAATTTTCTGGTGATTTATTACTTATATTTATGTGCACATTATTATATCTGTCTATTTTGTTGTTAATTGAAAACTGGAAATGAATTATCGCTTAGTTTGGAAAAATATCTTAATGTATACGTGGTTTATTATTAGAAACTGGACAAGATATTGAATCGGAAAATTGAGCAGGTCAAGGGCCATTTATATAGACTTTGATCAAGTGTAATTGACGTGTGACACCTTAAATATCTAGAACACATGCACAGAACGTAATCCGAGGGACAATTTATCACCAGGTTATATTTTGTAGTAGAATTTTTGTACGCTAAGAATCTGGGGAAACAGGCCAGCAAATTTTCTAAAAACGGGAGAACTGAAGCATTAGTTTTGGGAATATGAGCACAGGAGTTGGGCTGATAGTAACTCGCTGAAGAGAGGGAGAGTTCTAATTGACTGTGTACTTCTTGCTTGGAATGGGAGTGGAGCTCAAGTGTTCCAAGTTTAGGTTTGGTTCCATGAATGATAAATATAGAGAAACAACTGATTTGCTTCTCCTAGGTGGAGTATTAGTTGTGTGCTTTTTGAGTGTTTAGTATGGAATGGAAATAACAGTGAAATTTAGCATTTTATTTTGGAAGTTCTTCCTATGCTTTATCCACCTGAGAAAACATAATGTTAGCACCCTAATGAAAGATAGGGAGAGCTTGAGTGAGGATGTGGAGCTGAGAAATTGGAATTTAGGCTTAGGTTTTTGATTAAGAAAGTGAAAGATAAAGAGATAATGAATTAACACTAGTATCATGGTTTGGATATTTGGTATGGTTGGAAGCTTGGAAGGGAAGTAAAAGAGAAATATGTCCTTTTCATTCAATTTGGGGTTCCTTCTCATCCCAACAGACATTGTTTAAGCAATCTGTTGGAAAGTTTGGGAGATGTTGAAGGATGACTCGAGGTGAAATTGAGAAGTTGGAAATTAAAATTAGGCTTTTGGTTGAGACACTGCAGAAACAATGAAAAGGTTTGAATACCTTGTGGCTCCAAATGTTTCCCATAGAACTTATTATGATACATGGAGATTGTGAGGGGCGTGTTCTCTATTATGACTACTGCCATTGAAATATTAGCCGGAATGGCTTGTTAATTCAGATTGTCAAACTGCCATTTCTGCTAAATATCTTGAAGTATTACAGTTTTCAGTGTTGTCAAATATGAAAGGCTCAAAGATGCCTCAAGTTCTGTTGAGGATGTAAACGCAAAGTGCTGTTAAAGCTCATTTCTTTAGTGAAAAACTGTGCTGATGAAGAAATATATGCGTCTATTTTATATAAAATGCAAGAAGAAATACTACTAATACAAAAAGTAATTATATGGACAAAGGAATTGAAGAAGCTGCAATTGAGTGAGTTATATGAAGTAAGAACAGTGTCAATTGACTTCAAGACCTATTTAAAATTCTGTTTTTGAATTTAGAAGTGATGCTTTACATTAAATTTCTATTTTCCTACGGACCACCTTTTGCCTGGTAATAGTTAGAGCAAACAGTTTCCATTCTAAGTA
Organism: Nicotiana attenuata; assembly: GCF_001879085.1. NCBI lineage: Eukaryota > Viridiplantae > Streptophyta > Magnoliopsida > Solanales > Solanaceae > Nicotiana > Nicotiana attenuata. The sequence goes on along the minus strand of NW_017670837.1, from coordinate 338,988 downwards.
TCTAACTTTAGACCATTGGTTAGTTTGGTGAGGTTGGCAAAATAATGCTTCTAAATTATCTTTTGATTGGTTCTTTCAATAATATAGCTTTGGCCCATTTATATGTCACACTTTCCTCATGGGATAATTTCAAATGTTTTGACACACTTGTGCAACCAATAACTGGTTATACACTATTGGGTTTAATCCTCCAAATTTCTAATCCAGTTTGATATCTTTCTATGAAAATATCAATTCCACAATTCAGGTAAACCTGAGAATGGTTTTTCGTTTATTACAAAATGTACTATATACTATGTATAAATATTTTTTTTTGTGTTACGATTACTGAAGTCTAACCACGCACTTGCATAAAATGGGGTAAATGGAGAAGTGTCTCCCTTCACCCTTGTGTGAATCACTGGTTTTCCTTGATGGAGTAAAGTTTAGTTTTTCATTGCGCTGCTTTGTTGCATTTCTTTGTAAATCATTAGTTTCACAAGAACTTGTGCATTACAATTGTGATTCCCTCGATAGAGGATTAAAATGATAATTTTAGAAGGGGATGCTGGCTGCATGTTTATGATTATTTCCATTTTGGAACTCAGCAATTATTGAAAAAAAAAACTTCTGTTGACCCATGTTCTATTTGCAGTGAGATCATATGGAACTGAGGGGCGTAAGAAAGACGGTCCACAGGTTCCTCCAAATGATAGAGTTTATGACTACATTTTGTTTCGTGGTAGTGACATTAAGGTACGTGGATATATTTTGATTGGTATAGAGAGCTTGGTTTTACTTTTAGTAAAGAGACTTAACGCAGTCAGTTAATGTGATGCTACTTCTTTTGATCATATATACTTATCCCCAAATAGCTATGCCTAAATCTTTTAATTTCTTATTTTTATATACTAGCACTGACTATTTTCTGGACCTTGTATGCTCTCTGATCCTAGCTTTTTTTTCTTGGGGGTTGGGGGGGGGGGGGTGTCTTAGCACACCTAACAGTCATCTCGCTTTGTATCTTTTTTTTTTTTCTTATGCATCTTCTTGATGCCTTTTTAATGATAACACCATCTGAAATTAGCTAAACTGTTCAAGCTGTTACATATCATTACTCGATGAGAAATCAATTATACGTTCTGACAGGGAGCTATTGTGCCATGTCATGTTGACTATGTCTCTTGTGAATTCACTTCATTTGATCTAACTAATTAGACTAGTGAGCATATATTCAAAATTTTTATATGATATTTCATTAATTTGGGAATGGTATTTTCTGCTGATACCGGACAACCTAAAGGGGATTTTGTGCAGAACATTTGTGCACGCGTATGTGTATATATGTTGATATGTATTGATTAATCAAGTCAATGGATAAAGTTGCACCAAGATGCTACCCGAAGAACATATTTGCATACAACATTAGTCTTACAAAAAAACTGATCCAACTATCTATACAAAAAGGGATCTTTCCTTACTAGTATAAATTAAACATGAAGAAACTCCTAAGAGAGGCTTTTCACATCTTTCAAATAATCTTCTGGTCTTCCTCCAAATCTTTCAAAATAGACAATGGTGCGGTTTTGAAAATTGGAACATCTACTACTAGTTAAGAGATCCTGTAGCTAGGCTCCGATTGGTCTGTCTTTTTTTTCTTTTTTCGCTTGATGGATCTGTGATGTGGCCACATTGGGTATACTACAACAACTGCTTCCATACCAAGTTAGTTCTTGTTGACTATTTTAATCCTCACTGTCTATGTTGTTCCATATGGACTTTGTCCGTGGCTTTGCTCATATTTGCCGGTCCCAGACCTAAATAGACTAAGAAGGGTTGCGGTAGGTTGACAACCAGCATAAACCTAGTCAATTACGTTGCTTCCATGTTTCATATACTTGCCCAACTTTTTTATTTATAAAAAAATATGGTAAAGTAACGTTTCATTAGAAAGCTTCCGGAAGATGGAACTGAGTATACTTGGCCAACTTCTTAATTGTATAAGATTGGAAAAAAGATGTTTTTCCCTTTGTTAAAATAACTCTCAGCTGCTAAAAAGGGAAAAGGGGTGGGGGTGGGAGGGGGGGGGGCATAAAAGAAAGGAAGTTATATACAAGAAGTCTACCTAATTTGCAAAAACCTCTCTGTCATATTTCCATTGTGTGATTATCTCTTTGAAGCATTTGGAGTGATTTCATTGCTTCAATTTCTTTGTAAATTTTGTAGTTCACTAATATCTTTGTGGTAACGGGTTTATTTTTTTAGGCAGAACATCATCATTTCCTCTCTTAGCCATTGCATGTTGATTTCTAAGAAAAATATCTTCTCTTTCAGGATTTGCAAGTAAAGTCCTCTCCACCTCCTCAAGTGGAAGAATCAATGGATAACGATCCTGCAATTATTCAGGTGCTTAATCTCCATGTTAATTTACAAGAGATGACACCTTAAATTTTCTATTGGTAAAATTTGCATGTAATTTATTCTGATTTTATTTACCCAAAAAAAAACTGATAGTAGTGCTAGAGTTTATATTTATTCCGAGTCACAAGTCATGTAATGCCATTTTTATTCCTGTAGTCACGCTGTGCTGGAGTCTATCCAAGCTCTTCAAAACCAGTTTCGCTGAATGGTGGATCTTTGACAGAATATGGCACTTACAAGGGACCTGCTTCCTTGAATAGTGTGCCACCTTCACATCAATCAGTAAACCATTTTGAACAAGGCAGTTCTGAGGCAACTCAATCCAACTTCGGTTCTTATACAACGCCAACTTACGGACAAAGACACAGTGAACCCGCAAGCAGTCACCTTACTCCACAGCATTCTCTTGTACCTGCTGTTTCACATCCAATGATGCAGGATTTGCTGCAGGCTTATCCACTCCAGGGCCCTGAGCCTTTCACATCAACTGTTCTATCAAAATCCGTAGCTCCAGTGCCTTTGGTTACCACTGCAAATTCTTTATCTTTAACTAGTAGACATAGTCTTGCACCCCAACAGCTTCCCATGGCTCCTAGTACTAACATTATATCTCCCTTATTAAATGTATCATCTTCAATGTCGTCTTTTGCGTATGCTCCTTCTGCATTTACCCAATCTGGTCAAAATGTGGGTTCTTATGCGTATGCTCCTTTGGCATTTCCCCAATCTGGTCAAAGTGTGGGTAACTCTGGTGCTCCAATCATTGCTAGAATAGGTTCTAACACTTCACCCTTGTATCCTGTATCCCCAGTTGTAGATTCCTCATCAGGTGTCTTTCCGCAGCAACCCCCTAGACTGCTAACTCCGGATCAGTTATCTCTACCCAGATTATCTGGGCAATTATATCCAGATCAGAAGGACGTTGGTGCTCTGAGCTCGGAACCTTTGAACCCCTCATCACTTACTACTCCATCAGTCCTAGCGCCATTGTTGCCATTTCCACCTGCTGCGAAGAAGGTTAATTAACTCTTCCTTTTTTATGAGTGGGTGGCTGATGTTTTTCCTGTAGTTATTATTGCCTATAATATAGAACTATCTGCTGCCCTTATGTAGTTCAATCGCCTTATTGTTTTTGTAGTGGCAAGTGTATTGGATATCAATGTTAAAGTGGTTGAATCATTGTTAAATTGATTCTGCTTATTGTTCATTTAATTGTTTTGAGACATGACTTCTTTACCATGTTCGTATCTTCTTTATTTGGGGTATGGTCCGTCTAGACATCTAAGAAATGTGTGATATGCTTGATGGTTTGATTCTATCGCTGCTTTCTCCTTTGCCTTAAAATTCAAGGTCACATTCATTTCCTCTATTGATGTATACATAGTTTGCTGCATGTTTCTGAGGGTAAATCTAATTGAATGACATGCCATGGCACAATAATGCCTTTGCTATAAACTTGTAACCTATTTTGGCTCTTATTTGGAAAAAGAAAAAATCTAGAGCTAGAACTTAGTAAAAATAAGGAAACTTTTGAGAATGTTGGATTGACAGTGCAGAGACGGTAGATAGAGTCTGTGGCCGTACAGAAGCAGTTTTTGTGGATTTAAGACGCAAAAGCTAATGCATCTTTCCACTCTTTGAAGCTCAAGTAAGCTTTTTATATAAGGCGTGCCTGCAGAGTGTAGAGCATGTGGTGGGTATGAGTAGGTTAGGACTTGGGATGAAAGTTAGTAATTTGAGGATGACATATTAAGGCCTCTCAAAGAGGGGAGGGTGGAAGGGATTATTTTCAGAGTATGAGAGTTAACAGAGAAACAATGGCAGAATAGCACCATCGAGTCATGTGAAAATTAACTCTGCAATTTAGTTTTTACCACCGGCAACTCAAGCTGAAAATTTGGAATTTACAAGGATGAAGAAAGAGATTTGGGCCAAAGGAACCAAAGAAATGGAACAAAGGGCTCGGGTGGTGGGGTGATGCAAGATCAAGAAGACCTAGAATCCAAGAAATTCAAGAAGTCCAAGAATCTTAAGATTAGGATTTCTTCTTCGTAAACATTAGGATTTCCTCTTTTAGTAGGATTATATTTGTAGTCCTAGTCAAACTAGGATTGTTAGTTGGTATATCCATTTCTTTTAGAACTTCTTTTCCTATTTTAGTTAGAATAAGCTTTTCTTAACCTTATTTTTATTCTAGTTCAATTAGGATTAGTTTTTCTTAACCTCGTCAATTTTACTCGGTTGTATGACGAATTAGGGGACAAAGGCGGGGACAAGAAGTTATTTCGGCTGGCCAAGGCGAGAGAGACTGGATGAAGTGAGGTGCATCAAGGACGAGGACGACAGAGATTTAATGGATGAGACTCAGATTAAGCAGAGATGGCAGACTTACTTTCATAGACTTCTGAATGAGGAAGGGGACAAAGACATTGTGTTGGTGATTTAGAGCACTCTGAGAGCCGCCGTGATTTTGGCTATTGTAGGCGTATTAAGGTCGAGGAGGTCGTGGGGCTATGGGCAAGATGAGCAGGGGTAGAGCGATTGGGCCAGATGAAATTCCGGTTGAATTCTGGAGGTTTGTGGGTAGAGAGGGGGTACAGTGGCTGACTCGATTGTTTAACGTTATTTTTAGGACGAAGAAGATGCCAGAGGAATGGAGATGGAGTACAATGATACCGTTGTACAAAAACAAAGGTGATATCCAAAATTGTAACAATTTTAGGGGTATCAAGTTGCTTAGTCATACTGTGGAAGTGAGGGAGAGGGTGGTGGAAGTGATGGTGCGGAGGTCGGTGTCTATATCAGAGAACCAATTTAGGTTCATGCCTGGCCGTTCAACTACGGAAGCTTTCTATCTTATCAGGAGGTTGGTGGAATAGTTCAGGGATAGGAAGAAGGATTTACACGTAGTGTTTATTGACCTAGAGAAAGCGTACGACAAGGTCCCGAGAGAGGTTCTTTGGAGGTGTTTGGAGGCTCAAGGTGTTCCGATAGTATACATTAGGGCGATTAAGGACATGTATGGTGGAGCTAAGACTCGGGTTAGGACAGTGGGAGGTGACTCGGAGCATTTTCTGGTGGTTATGGGGTTACACCAATGATCTGCGCTCAGTCCTTTTCTATTTGCCTTGGCGATGGACGCTCTGACACACCATGTTCAAGGAGGTGTCATGTTGTATGGCGTATGTTATTTGTTGATGATATAGTCCTGATTGATGAGACGCGAGGCGGTGTCAACGAGAGTCTGGAGGTTTGGAGACAGACCGTGGAGTCTAATGGTTTCAAGTTGAGCAGGCCTAAGACAGAATACTTGGAGTGCAAGTTCAGTGACGTGACGGGGGAAGCGCACAATGACATGAGGCTTGATTCACAAGTCATCCCTAAGAAAGGGAGCTTTAAGTATCCTGGGTCTATTATCCAGGGAACGGGGAGATCTACGAGGATGTCACACACCGTATAAGGGCGGGATGGATGAAATGGAGGTTAGCATCTGGCGTCTTGTGTGACAAAAAGGTGCTACCGGAACTTAAACGCAAGTTTTATAGAGCGGTGGTTAGACCGGCCATGTTGTATGGGGCAGGGTGTTGGTCAGTCAATAATTTTCATATCCAGAAAATGAAAGTAGCAGAAATGAAGACGTTGAGGTGGATGTGCGGGCATACTAGGTTGTATAAGATTAGGAACGAAGATATTCGGGCTAAGGTGGGGGTGGCGCCCATGAATGACAAAATGCAGGAAGCGAGACTTAGATGGTTCGGGCACGTGCAGATGAGAAGCCTTGACGCCTCGGTTAGGAGGTGCGAGCGGTTGGCCTTGTCAGGTATGAGGAGAGGTAGAGAGCGGCCTAAGAAATATTGGGGAGAGGTGATCAGGCGGGACATAGTGCGACTCCAGCTCATCGAGGACATGACCTTAGATAGGAAGGTCTGGAGGGCGAACATTAGGGTCGTAGGTTAGTAGGTATTTGAGCGTTTTTCTTCCCTGTTGAGGGTGTTAGGCTAGTTCATAGTGTCTTGCTTTAGATTGTTAGTGGTACTTGTTGTGTTTGTACTGTTTTCTGCTCTGATTGCCTAGTATCTTTCCATTGTTCTGATTATCGATACTGCATTTTTCATTTATTTTTCTGATTCTTAGGTTGCTGGCATTGTCTTTCTGATGTATGTGGTTGTTATTGTTCCATTGCCTCTTTTTCATCTCCTTGTGCCGAGGATCTTTCGGAACAGCTTCTCTATCCCCGTGTAGGGGTAAGGTGTGCACACTACCCTCCCCTGACCCCACATGTGGGATATTATTGGGTTGTTGTTGTTATAAGGCCTATTTAAAAGGCTCAATATGCTAAAATGACATTGCTGATTTGTTTTTCTAAGCTCTTGCTTCAAAAACGTGATTTATCTTTTATTTCATTCTTCTTCCTTTATTCTTCTTGCAATCTTGCGGGATTGAAAAACGGGTGGGTAAGGTTCTTTTTATCTTACATTCTTTTCACGTGAGTTTGAAGAATGCTTTTTTTAGTTATGTGAAAAACTTTAGCGAGGTGCTTTTGTTTTTCTCTTTTCTTTGTGCTTGAGATGTGCAAAACCTTGAAAGTACCTCAAGGGGGGTGGGGTGAGGGGGTGGGTGGGTTATGAACATTGATTTGTATGTGAAGTTAATTATTTGAACGAGAAGTATTAGCTATAGTAACCACTTCTACGTTCCTTGGACACCTTAAGATGAGAATTGCATTAAAATAGCTGCTGTAACAATTGTCGTGATCGAGAAGTTTAGGGACTTCAAGATCCATATCACTTCTGAAAGAGTTGCAAAACGAATGATGCTTCCTTAACAATGCAAATTACCTTTGCTTTGGAAGTTTCTTTGCTTTATATGGGAAAACCCTCTTGTTCTGCTTTATACATTTTTATGCCTCTGGAAGCAATTTCATGGACATCTAGCTTTTGACAATTTATTTTTTTATTTTTGTTAAACTGTTGCAGTTGCAATCATCTTCTGAGTTTACTGAAGAATTCGATTTTGTTGCAATGAATGAGAAGTTTAATAAGGATGAAGTATGGGGTTATCTTGGAAAAGCAAAACAAACAGCTAAAACAATGGACAGTGAGGACACTGGCAATGAGAACAAGGGGAATGAAGAAGGTCATGGCTTGGATTGTAATGCTGATCCCAAAGTAGGTGTCACGTTTAGCATGTATAACTGAGTTATCCTCATGCTATTTTGTATTATATTCCTCTTTACTAGCTCTTGAGTCATATTACGTATATTATGATCACCATAAGCATTTAAGTTTGACCATTTAATTCTTGTTCTGTTCTCTGTGCAGCCTGCCTATAATAAGGATGACTTCTTCGATAATATATCTCGTAACACAGTTGCTCGTGGAGGTAGGAATGGGCAGAATCGTTTTTCTCAGAGAATGAGGCAGGATACTGAGGTTTGTCTACCCCTCAAATAAGTATTCACTGGATTTTGACCAAATATTACAAACTACTGGTGGTAACGAAGTAGTTACTCCTTTTTGTTTTTCTCTCAGACTTTCGGTAACCATCAACAGAGGCCTTATCCTGGATATGGTGGCTATGGGCCTGGACATGGTGGGCACCGTGGTGGCTATGGTTGGGGAAGGGGATATAATAACTATGGCAGTAGGGGACGTGGTGGGTACATGAGGATGTAACATATTCACATGAGTCTTGCCCGGTGTCTGCTTATTTCATTTTCAGAAGTACTCAAACAAATGTCAGAGAAGATCTCCCGCTAGTTTAATGACATTTGCTGAGGAGTTCAATACCAAACTGCCAATTACTACAGATACAGGTGTATTAGGAATTGTTTTTTCATGGCTGGCTCATGTTATTTTTGGTCCAGTGAGTCAGTTTTCTCTGTAGGCTTCTTCATGCAACTATTTTTATGGTATGGGTTCCATGGGATTTGAGTTTTTTGATCAGTTCACTTGGTTCTGTTACCTAATTTACGCAACTTTTGCTCAAGGTGGATTGAGAGTCGTCGTACTCCCAAACTGTAGTTTCTTTAGCTCAAATCGGACCGAGGAAGTAAACTTGTCTTCTTATCATTTTCTTCGGTTTAAAAAATCATGTTCTATCTTAAACTTGTCTAGACAAAAATATCCTTTTAGTGACGTTTTCTAATGAAGGTGCACTAGCAGGTTAATATGTCGCTTTAATTTGTCTTGCATTGCTAGCTCTGTTGCTATCATTAATCTTTTGCTAGTGCTTATTTTGTGCGTGTATTATGGACCTCTTGGCAAAACGATGGTGGGTGAATGCTTTGCCTGCATACTTTGATATAGGTTTTATATTCTTATCATAGTGTTCGGAATTGTTCTGTAATTCTGTGGAAAGTCTATTACGGTTCTTTTTGTTCGAAATGTAGATTATTCTCAAAAAATGGCGGAAGCCTTTCAACAGTTCTGCTCTAACATGCTCACTATCTGTTAAAATTGGTTTTCGCGTCTCTATTGTCATATATATAGGAGGTCCGTGTGTAGACATAGGTTTTTGGCATTTAACGGTCATTCATTTCTAGCATCATTGTCTCATTCTCGATTTATATTGAATTTAGTCCTAACTTTATGTGGAGACATCTCTTGAAAAATATTCAGATATTAACAATACTTAAAGAGTGAGTTATTGAAATATAAATCTTACGAATAATGAAGTTGATGTTACGCTTGTTGAACAGGCTAGCTGCAAAATAGTTAATGTCATCAAACTATTAAGTTGTCTTTGAACTCTAAATATTATGTCAAACTGCAATTAAGCCTTTCTTTTCTCGAGTTCCTTCCCATGGGAGGGTGTAGGAACCGAATTTTGGGACCATTGACTAATGTCTATGCACACTTTCCTCTTCTGAGAAGGTGGAGGATTGTTCTAACTGGCCACGTGCATGGCTGATAGTAATATATTTTTCAAAGAATTTCTGTTGCGAGATTGCAATTTGATAAACACATCACCACCACGTGGGGAGGAAAAAAAGTGTGTGCATTTACTATACCGTCAGTATCCTTTTTATCCGATCACTTTATCTTACAGTAGAAGAAAACCTAGGCCTTTACTGTATTCTCTTTCGTCCAGTACACTCCCCTTCCTCCCCCCCCCCCCAAAAAAAAAAAAAAAGCCCAAAACCTGCAAAATAGAATATTTTTGCTCATTTGCATTTGCACTGATTGATATTTGTATTCACTTCTAGCTTTATAAAGTTGGATCTTGCGTGTTTTCTTTTAGGATTGAGAGCATTGATTCGATCTCTATCAGAAAGAATAAAAAACCTGTTGCTAAATCTGTCTGTGCATTTTGTATTTCAGTCCCCATCTTGTGTTTTTCTATTCATCTTGTTGAGGTATGTTGCCATCTTATTTCAACTTGGGTTCTTCTTCCTTATTTTCAAGACGAGGGAAACAAGTGTTGAGCTCAAAGTTACAAAGATCAAAATAGCTGAAATAATGTAGATACCCTCTTTGACTATGTAACATTCACCATCAACCCATCCTTCACCAAGTGACTGACTTTTGCTCATGCTACTGGCTGCCCCTATTAAAATTATTGCCGTTACAAAGCTGATCCTGCAATCACACCATAGGAAATATTAATTCCAATTATAACTATCTAATTTTGGAACTTGTTTAACTACTACGTAATTTATAATTAACTAGGCTTTCAGATTTCGGCACAAAATTTTCTGCATAGCTGTCCATGTGCTTATGCTCTTATGCTTTGAAGCTTGTCGAGAAAAAGAAAGCAAAAAGAGAGAGAACATGATACTGAAACATATGTAATTAAGATAATTCTTTTATTCGTGGGTAAGTATAGCGGCACATGCACTATTATTTCTCATGGAAAAATAAAGAAAGCTGAAATTATTTAAAAACTAAGAAATTTCGCTGAAGCAAATAATTCATGCGCATATGTTGCACGTTATGCTACAACACTCGTACGTTGGTATCTATCTATTTTTAAGTTTTTATACTAGTGAAACTCAAAAGCAAGTAAAAAACGTAGTTACTATCCTATCAAAGCAATATTATGCAATTTGATAAATTTTCCTTATTTAGATATGATAAAAATAGTAGTTCCAATAAATCAATAATTTTAATTAAAGAGTAGAGGGTTGTTTGTAAAATTGCATGTTAGAAATGGATGGATCGATCACCTACCATGAAAGAACACAAATGAAGCCATTAATAAGGGTGGGTTTTTTCTTAGACTTGGAACTATTTTCATGATCCCTTGAGAAGAACAATCTGCATATCAACAAGTTCCCAATCACTTGAGCCATTAATAAACAAATTAAAGCTCCAATTCCCAATTCAAAAGCCACACTTCCAGGCAAGTAACACAATTTCCCATCAAACCTGAGATCTTTCTTCTGCAAATTAAATACAAACACACATAAAAAAAATGATCAAACCAAATAATCCCATTGAAAAAGAAATGGTTAGTGTGTGGATATAAAACATAAAACAAACCTTTGTTTTCTTGAATTCAGCAACTATGCATAGAGTGATGGAGACAAGGCCAAGGGCAGTTACAAAGGAGACAACAATTGGGTATATGAATTGGTGCGTTTCCATAACAGTCTTTCCTTTTTTTTTTTTTTTTTTTTGAATGAGAGATGAAAGAGAATAAAGAAAAAGAGAAGAGGTTTCCAAAAAAGCTTGAAGATTACTCAAAGAATAGTTTGGTGGTAGCCTGAAGGGCTGCAACTTTTTCATCAAGAGATTTCATTTTCTTGGAAATATAATAAAGGCATCATTTCTTGATTTTAGTTGAGCCCTTTTTGGATCAATGCAATCTCATCCATGACATATCGACTAGTCAACTCCCAACTGTTCTAATGGGTTTTTTCAAGTTGTTGTAGGAGAGAGACATGAGAGGGTGGTGTTGGGGGGTCTTTATGGTTAACTGAGGATCTTTTTATTTCTTGATGAATAGGTTTATGTGGGGAAGGGCAGAAATTTAGGCTGAGGACAGATTTCTATAATTAGATAAAATTATTTCTTGACATAATAAATTTATTTCTTTACATAAAGTAGTTTGGGAAATTAAGGAGAACCCCGTGTTTTCTTCAATACAATAAAAGTGATTCCCTTTTTTTGTAAGAAGAAAATATGCAATAGAGTTTAAGTTATATATACATCATCAATATCAGAAATTTTTACACCACTAGATTACCTTATTATGTTATATGTTTAAAATTTTTGTACTCTGACTATTTTATACTCTTCCTTTCACACTTAAACAACTATCGATTCCATTCTACAAAAGAAAAAAAAAATTCTCAATTACAGATCAGATGAGGAAGTAGATAAATTGAACAAGGCAGAAATAAGTAAATGTATTTGACATATTGAGCTGTATCTGCCACTGAATGATGAAATTTTGCCAAAATGATCTGGAAAGCAAAGAGACAAAACGGAAAGAAACCAAAAAATATTGAGGAATTTGGTTAGATAGTGGAAGTGATTACTGAAATTTCCACAAGCACCAATTCATGGTGGACCCATAATTGGATGCTTACAATCAGTTACACTATTTTGGACCTATTCGAAATTAGACTTAAATGGGATTAGTAAAATGATTTTTTTTTCATACTATGATTTATGAACATTTATTTCATGGTTAAAATTTTTTAAGAGATTTTAGCTAGTGAGAATTGAACCGATGAGCTCATAATGCTTTTGAACACCTTGATCACTAAACCATACTTTTGAGGGGTGAAATTAAAAAATAGCCAGATTTATAACTGGTCATTCAAAAATAGTCCAGTTTCAAAAGAAATTTAGCCACTTTTCATGTAAAGATAAACTAGTATTCTTACCCGCGCGATGCGCGGATTGTTTCAAAGGAAAAAATGATATAGTACAAATATGTCTTTATTTCAGACTAAATTTAGCGATCACATTCTAAAGAATTAAATCAAAAAATAAATATATGAATTTCATAGGATTGTATCCGAGGGACCACCAATATTTAAGCACTAAAACATGATTAGTAGAGAAAGTTGGATAATTATAAGAAGCAAAAGCTAAAGTAGATTTCCCAAAATTCACTTCAAGTGCATATACACATCGCCCATAGTTGCACGGATAGTAAAACAATGATACAAAATCTCAACCAATATACACATCGGCAGAAACATTTGCCTCAGAAGAATGTTCTTTGCATGTTCATGTAGTAACTACCATAAAAATAAAGCAGAAAATTAACATATACTCGTCAACCATCATAACTAAGAAATATCGCTTATTGATTAAACTATAAATTACCAATGTTCCTTTTAAGATATCTCATAAGTCGATGAGTACGCGAAATATATATGAAAAGCATGTTACGAAAATACCATGACTCCACTATGTCCAGTCAAACCATATTAGAGATGCCAGAGTTCATAGTTTCCTATTTGCCATGTGATGTCATGCCAGCCATCATACTCCCTCGGCTAAAAACAGTGAGGATCTATGTGCAATAGGGAATGTATTTACCTGACCATGGTAAGTCAAGGGATTAAAATCAATATTCCGGGTATGGGGTAAGTATTCATTGACCAAATCATACGTGCTTAGATCAAAATTATGAAATAAATTTTGATAATTTCAAACCAATGTTCCTCCTATTTGTGCTTAGCTCAAATTAGTGTTTGCCTCCCTTACATTACACTTTATAGCTGTATCATCATACATTCTGGCTAAAAATTATGTCCTGTCAAATTTTGAAAGAGCAAACGGCATAACATAAGAGGGATGGGTGAGTTAAGTTATGCTTATTGGACCTTGTAGCTTCTATCTCTCTGTCAATCAATCCAAAATAGATATACATGTTTACCTTTCTCATTAGACCTTGAAGCTACCATGATTATTGTGAGATAAGTGGTTAGTCACTTCTTCTGAGAAATTGCACTATCTGAGCTTCCCACGTCCGCATTTGTGCGGCGTGACTCCCCCGTATTTCGAGCTTCCTCTAAAGAACCCAATGCTTTGATGTCGATGTGTGTATGTAGAAACACTCCTTTTATGAAATTAGACATCTACTTATCAAGTAAAGACGATAGTTAGCAAAAATTACTTTGCTGATGTAGAAAAAAAAAGATTTGAAACTTAGGGGGTTCAACAATTTATTATTTATATGCAGTGTATTCCAAAAAGATGTAGTGTATGAAGACTAAACTAATTGGAACAGAAAAATTACCAAGAGTATTATTTTTCTGTCAAATTCAAAAGGAAATCAATATATATATATCCCGTTTGGCCAAGCTTCTAAAATCAGCTTATTTGAGAAGTGCTTTTCTCAAAAGTACTTTTAAAAAAGTGCTTTTGGTGAGAAGTAGTTTGTGTTTGGCTAATTAATCAGAAAAGCACTTTTGAGCAGTAATTAGTGTTTGGCCAAGCTTTTGAAAACTGCTTCTAAGTGTATATTTCTCAAAAGTGCTTCTCAGAAAAGTGCTTTTGGAGAGAAGTTACTTTTTTCTGCTTTTCCAAAACTGCTTCTGCTTCTCCTCAAAAGCACTTTTTTTCCTTCCAAAAGCTTGGCCAAACACCTTAATTTTTGGCCAAAAGTGCTTTTGGCCAAAAAAAGTACTTTTGGCCCAAAAAAAAGCTTGGCCGAACAGGCTATAAGATAGGCATGTATAACGTTTTACTCATATATTAAAAAACCCAAACTCTGATTCCCACCTCCGCCGAACCTCAATTTTGCGATATCCCGATAAAGAAATGAACTAAATCGAAGAGAATATCTTCTCTACTTCTCTCGCCTCTTAACTATTTCAACATCTAAGTAGAGATATGCATGTTGGTCACTGAACCATGTCACAAACCCATAGATTAATTCATGGTTACATTTCACTTAGCGTTTCTAAAATATTGTACTTCACAAAGGATTTGTTTAAACATATATGTAGATGATCAAGACTTCCTTAAAGATCGGCAAAAATTGCTAGTGCATCCAGTACACGAGACCAAAGGAATTCGTGATTTTGGCTATAAGTTCAAGAATAAATCAATCATCTTAAAAATTAGTCTCAGTACTTGACTATCGACTGGAAAGAATCTACCCTTCTACACTTTTCAACTTTTGAATTGGAACGTAATGCTAAGAACTCGATTACTGTTGAACTTCTCCAAGCAACTTCATTTGATAAAGTCCTTTTAGAAGCTAAATTTATACGATACTTTTTTTTTACTCTTTTACGGTAGATGTTTCACTATAAAGACTTCATAACTTATACCTGAATTTTATATACCATCATTATCGCCAAAATTATCTTTTTACCCATTTATATACAAAATAGATCAACGATTAATAAATTTTTTACTCTAATGGTCTTATTACTTATAGCTTGCAACTAAAACAATATATAAAAGGTATTTCAGAGATGCTAGTTGTAATTAAAGAACATACCTTTCGTAACAAAGTTTTTAAGCATTGTTTATGATTCTGTTTGTGATATCCGCTTGATGTGGAAAGTGATTTTTTTTTTTCCATGGAAAAGGATCCAAAAAGCAGGATTTAATATGCCCTTTGAGAGACTTTGGAAGAAAGATGAAGTGTGTTGATGGTGGTTATTGTCAGATGAAAAGTGGGATTGTGGGAGTTCCAAAAAAGATGAGTTATGTTGAGAATTGAAAACGGTTTTCGAATTAGCCTCTATCGAGTTGTGAATATTAAAAGCAGTTTTAGTTTGCACAGTTTGTATATTATTATTTTTTTGAAATTCAAATTCAAATACTAATCTGTTAAAGGAATACAATTCCATCATGGAATAAAGATTGTTCATGAAATACAAATCATACAAATTACCTCTTGTAGTTTAGAATTGTTGTTTGATATGCACGCGATGGAGAAAGAACAAAACTATATACTGTAAAAGTAGAACTGATTTGATAAAAATGTGAAATCACGTTGCTGGAATCTTGGGCAGAAGAGTTCGTGGGTAAGGAGTTGATATCGTGGTGAGACATCGTGGGATTGAGGTGCCGAATTTAGAGGATGAAATTTTTAGGGCAAAAGATAAAAATAGCGTTCCCAATTGCCGTTCTTATTTCAAAATGTATCTATACTTATTTAATAGGAAAAATGTATCTATATCTATACCTATTTAATAGGAATGACTTTTTTTTTGGGGCAAAAAACGTAGTTCTTCTATAGGAATGACTTTTCTTTTCAAACTATATACGTAGAAACTGCTTCTTCTTTTAAAAAAAAAAAACTTCTTTTTAAAAAAATATAGAATACCTAATTAATTATTTTTAAATTATTAATGACTTTTCTTTTCAAACTATATACGTAGAAACTGCTTCTTATTTTAAAAAACTTCTTTTTAAAAAAAATATAGAATACCTAATTAATTATTTTTAAATTCAAAATTTAAAAAGAGAAACTAATTTTACCTAACTTTAACTAATTTGTCCTAAAATAAACACATGGCATTTTATATGTGGAACACTTGGCAAATTTGTAGGGTTGACTTCTTTCCTTTTAAGTAAATATAGATCTGAGCGAACACAATGTTCAAAACCCGGAAAAATATGCCAGTATATTATGCTGGAGTTCCAGCATAAGTATACTTGAACTCCAGCATATTATACTGGAGTTCCAGGATAAGTATGCTGGAACTCCAACATAATATGATGGAGTTCCAGCATAAGTACACTAGAACTCCAGCATAATATACTGGAGTTCCAGCAAGTATACCGGTCCAGCATAATATACTGGAGTTTGGAGCACTGGTGCTCCAGTATATTATACTGGAACCAGCAAAGTATACCGGTGCAGCATAATATGCTGGAGTTCATACATAGGTGCACCGAACTCCAGTATATTATGCTGGACCGGTCTCTGTTGCAGCAAAATAGTGGCTATTTTTTATTATCTTGGTGAACGCTGGCTATTTTTGAATGACCAGTCCGAAAACTGGCTATACCGTGCTATTTTGACGCTTTTGAGCTGTGTAAAGGGGATTCAAAACGTAATATATATATA
This sequence comes from Nicotiana attenuata, assembly GCF_001879085.1. Classification (NCBI taxonomy): domain Eukaryota; kingdom Viridiplantae; phylum Streptophyta; class Magnoliopsida; order Solanales; family Solanaceae; genus Nicotiana; species Nicotiana attenuata. Next base: position 322,593 of record NW_017670837.1, on the reverse strand, counting down.
TAGGTAAAAACGAAATTTTGCTTTATATACACAATGTAATTTTGTTCATATAAAACGTTTTTTTATTTTTTTAATTCTTTTTGACCCTTCTGGAACCTAAAAAGAGATGCAAGATGAAAAGATTTAGAATTATACTTTGTTTCATTTTTGTTTTATAATTGACGGGCACGGTTTTAAGAAGTTGTCACATAAAAGTTAACATTACTAAAATAAAAATAGAAATACAAATAATAGATAGAGAATACTCAAATTAACCGCCTATTTCGTATTTTTCAACCATTTATACCTTGGCCTTAGCAATTATAGTATGTGTTTAGAGTTGGATAGGGCTTGAGACGTTATGCCTTAGCCTTACTGTCCGATCCTAACATGTTTTACATAGTTTCTCAAACGTTTTTATCTTCTGTCCAATGTCATCCACAGAAATAACAGGGGAATGTTATAAAAGAGAGTTGCCAGTTTCATTAGAAAAGAACAGATGGATGTTTATATTTTACAATCTCATCATGAAATGCATGCATTTGTGTTTAAAAATAGTGAGTTGTCATGGGTGAGTTTTGAAAGCAGATAGAGGCAGCCAGAGCAAAGAAGCTGAGAAGCAAAGTAGATCAAATGGTGAGTTTAGAACAGCCCTCTTGCTTTTGTCAAACAAGCCTATGGGAAGAAGCATCACGATAACATGGCCGATTTTGGTTTTTAGCCCGCTCACTGTAGTTATTTCCAACCATCTCGGTCGTTCCTGCCAATTATATTTGTTAACAAATGTGATGTCATCAAGACATTGGTCGACTGAAGAAGAGACTACAACATATAAATTAAACCTTAAGAGTGAACATGCCGAAGAGATTTGATCTATGTGGAGTTGACATGGATTTTCCTTTGTCAAGGTTGCTGATGAAGAGCTCATACAGTCCCATCCCAAACACTAACATCACTGTCCCTAATAAATATATATCTGCAACACAAATAATTAGTTAGGAACAACAAGTCACAAAACATATTATAGAGGCAAAGGGTGACAATGGCTATTCTGGAAAATTAAATCATCAGATTCTCAGATCATACAGAATATTGTTTAACAAGCAACAAACTAGCTGCCTTTTCCTCACCTCAAGAGCACATTTAAATTTCAAGATCAAACATGATTTTCTATTCCAATTTCTGTGGTTCCTTTTAAATTCATTCCCCCAGTGACGCTTGCATATCAATCAGAAACTACTTTTAATCCGTTTATATCAATCAACTGCCCCTCAATCCAATACTAGCTCACCTCTCATTTCTTTTTTTAATTTAATTTGCCAAGCGAAAAGAATGAGCGAAGACCAAGCCAATCACCAAATGAAAATGAATATATAGTTAAACATTAATCCACATAACCTAGGTCTGCCTGTTAAAGAGCCTATAAGATGCGACCTTTTATGAATTTGGTGGCAAGAATATAAACTGTTTCATTCTTTTCAAGTTGCTTAAACCACAGAGAAGAACCTTAGTAATGTGCAATCACATCTACTTGGCTTATTCTCCTTCATTTCCTCTTAGATCTAATAGTACCTATTATATTAATGCTTGAACTGCTCCTACTAGAAATAGGGCTACTCTTGGGAACAAAAGAATGCAGTCCCACTAGAAACATCAGATCCTTCAACCTTCGTATTGGTTTGAATATAAAGGTGAAGCATTCCCTCTACTCTACTTATGGAGAACACTTGCTATATATACTAGTAATGGCATTTTGTTATAGACTTAACTTTATTTATACTATCGGTATAATATCATTTTTGTTTGGTAACTACTTCCTCCACTTATAATGGTCTGCTATCCATAGTTTTCTTTCGTGTGAGTAAAAATTCTTTTAAACTCGTTTGTTGTTCTTGTGTTAGCAATTACAGAATAGCTTGTTTGTGAAACTCATAATCTAATTACATTACAATCTCATATTGTTAATTTAGAGAAAAGTTGACATCATCATATATATATAATGAGTGAAGCTCCCATGCATGAGGATGAGGGCAATGCGTCATCCTTATTAGCAATAAAATAAATGACAGAGAAAGGAAGATAAATATGACAGACCTAGAGCCTCAACGAGATACACAATAACCTTGGTTCTGGTTGCAAAGTAGGCTTGGAATGATTCTACCACACACGAGCAACCCTGTTTATGGAAATGAAGTCAATTTAATAACTCCTTACTTGTATTTCTGGATACTGATAACATCACAAGGTTAGGGGATCTGACAAATCTTCCTGCTAACACTTTTAGTGACTATTTAGGAATTCAAAAGTACGACGGCACCAACTTGAACTTGTGCCATCCATAAAGGATCCTCTGAGTAACAAAGTTATTACATAAAAAAACTGAATAAAGGAACCTCAAATATCCAAAAATTGCTTAAATACAAAAGGGTAAAAGACTTAACCTTGATAAAACAAAGAAATGATCCAATCAAGGAACCCCACACTGCAAGAATTGCGAAAAACCGACAGCAATAAATTACCTGCAAGAAACCAAATTTCAATTGTCACAAGAGATTGAAACATAATACAAATACTATATATATTCCAATTAATTAAGATGTCACCTTCTCTACATTTTTCTCTAAGTTTTCTTCAGGAATATGAAGTGTGCTTGAATCAACATCAGACTGAATAACTGGCGATGAAACATGAACTGAAGAACGGGCGCAACGAACTGAAATAGTAGATAACGCAACTGGAAATTCAATCTGAAACTGAGGTACTACCCATTTTACAGTTGAAGCTGATTTTGAATTCTTGCCAAAGATTGGAGCTTTTAGATTTGTAGATAAACCTCTAGTACAAAGTTTCATGGTGGACAAAGTAGTAGTGCATGAAAAAAACAAACAAGTACTATCTTTTATAAGATACTCGACATGTTTGGGATACTGAGAATAATGATATATACTGTCCTTTCTGATTTTTCTAAGTGGAAGAGTATTGGCCGCACACATGTAAACTTAAAGTCTTTTTCAGTTTGCCAATGACCGACACATGTAAGTACCCAATCATAAAATTTGTTACTCTTATCGTTTTGCGCAGAATGGGCTCCTAAGGGTATCAAACGGACAGGGTTGACCCGGTTCCAGACCAATAGGTAGGGGCCGGGGCAGGGCTGTCAGGAAGGGATTGTGCCGGGTAGGATCTAGGTACAGGATAATCGGACCAGTCAAAATCGGTAATGTCAAGTCAAGTTCGAACCGGTTTTAACCGCTATTTCAATTTTTTTTTTAATATAGTTGACCGTTGGCAATGGTTAGCTGCCATTTTGACCGTTGCCCAATTTTTTGGGGCATTTTTTCCAAAAATAATACTTTTAGTATTTACTAATTTAGCCCTTTGAAAAACTATAAATATACTCCCCCCCCCCCTCTTCTTTATTTTTTCACCAATCTCTCAATTCTCAAACACAAATTCTCAATTCAAGTTAAATCATGCTCCGTGCTTCTAGAGTGGTGCGCTCATATGTTTGGGAATACTTTGAGGTGGTAGAAGAAAATGAAGATGTTCGCAAAGTAAAGTGCAAGAATTGTGGTCGAGTCTTAAATTTTCGTCAAAAGTGGGAGGGCACAGGCTGTTTAAGGAGCCATATGAAGAGTTGTCTTGACCGTCCTCCAGAAATTCGTATTTAAATTGATTTGAGACAGCTTGTGTTATTTTAAAATTATTAGACTTATTTAAGCTTAATGTTTGAGTTTGTTAGATTAATTTGAAGTATTATTATGCAATGAAAACTATGAAAGCCCTTGAAGTTTGATCCTTAAATATCAAGTTATAAGTTATATTTTTTTTTTCATGTTCATAGTATTATCTTAAATTCGTAATGCATTTTTCAAATATAAGGCTTTTAAAGCCTTTGAAATTTATTCAAACATTTTTTTATACGTTAGTTTTCAATGTTTTACATTTTTATTTTGTCTTAATATAAATTACGTTGTTATATAAAAAACAAAATAAAAATAAATAAATAAATAAATAAGTAAGCCCCGCCCGACCCATTAGGCCTGGAACTGTTTCGGTTAAGTTTTGCACCGGGGAAGCCCAAAACCAGTAAACCCGGTAAAAAATAACCAAAAATCGTCCCGATAATGAAACTGGTCGGTTCCCTTTTCTCCTACACCCGACCGGCCCGACCTGGCCCATTGACACCTATATGTGTTCCTAGCAAAAGTTGCTACAGTCTCTTTGAAGAGAAATTTTCATAAAGACCTCCACCAAACTCGAACTGGCCATATGACCTTCTATTTTTTTTTCTCAATTTCTTTTGGTTTGAAAAATAGCTAAATAACTGGATTAAGGTGGCTGGGACCTTTTTAATATTTCCAAAACTTGTAAGGTCAGCCATTAAACATGGAAAAATCTTTATTTCTTTCATTTGTTCCGCCAATTTATCTTTCTTTTCTCTCTCACTCATGCACTCAACCATAATGGTTTTCGACGGTCTTCGACAAGAATCAAGCTTCGATTTTGGGTTGAATCGTCTATATAGGCCCGACAAGCACTGTATATTTACTCAGAACTTTGCAATTTTGGGTAAATCTAAATTCCTATTTTTTTGTTTCATACAACCGTGATTTGATGTTTATAGAGGGGTTCGTACATGTGCATTTGTAATTTTGATTTAGTTTTGTATAACCATATCTTATATGGCATGAGTGTTATATTTTAATTTTCGTTAGTTTGGCGATCTAACGTTATTAATAAACCTGTGGTCGATTGTCGTTTCGTCATAACTTTTTGCTGGAACTAGGGCTTGTTTTTATTATTCCGATCGTAATTTTCAAATTATTAAATGTGATATTGCATATTTGCATGAAGGTAACATGAAGAAGAAGTCAGTTGCTAAGATGATGATGATGTAACGACCCGACCGGTCGTTTTGAGCTCTAGCGCGTCGTCGGCGGTTTGGGGCCTTAAGTAGCTTCACTTTATTTTTTTTGAATTGTACGCGTAGTCTGAATCGAATTTCGGGAAGTTCAGAGTTGATTTGGATAAAAAAAAATACTAAATTCGGAAGCTTTAAGTTGAAAGAGTTGAGTAAAGGTTTGACTTTTGAGTAAACGACCATGGAATCGGGATTTGAAGGTTTCAATAAGTTTGTATGATGATTTTGAACTTGGTCGTATGTTCGGGTTGAGTATAGGGTGGTTCGAGAGCATTTCGAAGCTTATTATGGAAAGTTGGCATTTCGAAAGTTTAAGAATTTCTATAGTTTGATTTGAAGTAAATTTTGGTGTTATCGATATCCGTTTGGGGTTCCGAGCCTTGGAATAAGTTCGAATTATGATTTATGCCTTGTACATAAAGTTTGGTGTTATTCCGGAATGTTTTGATATGATTCGGACGCGTTTGTCGAAGTTTAGATGTTTGAATGTTGAAAGAAAGATTTTGATCATCGATTCATGATTTTGATGTTATTTGTGGCGTTTCGAGCCTTTGGATAAGCTTGTATAAGGTATTGGAACTTGTTGGTATGATTGGACGGGGTCACGAGGGTGTTTTGATGCTGCTGGTGTGCTGGTGTGCTTCGTGATCCTGAAGGTAGTCCCGCGATCGCGAAGGAGGCTTATGAAGGGCCCCAGTTTTTCTCTTCGCGAACACGAGAAGGCTCACGCGAACGCAGAGAAGGACCTGGTCCTACTTAGCGAACACAAGGACTTAATTGCGATTGCGAAGTATGCTAAGAGGGGGATGGCTATGAGGCAGAAGGCCTTCGCGAAAGCGAGGGGTAGAGTGCGAACGCGAAGGGCAGGGTCAGCTGGGCATCGCAAACGCGATCAAGCGGCCGCAAACGCGTAGAGTAGCTGGGCAGCTGGAAGGAGTTGGCCTTCGCGATCGCGAGTCTTTTTCCACGATCGCGAAGAAGAGCGGGCCCGGGAAGATTTGATTTAATACGGGATTGGGCTCATTTTTCACTTGGTTGGGCGATATTTGGAGCTTTTGAAGAGGAGATTTCATCATCTATTATGGGGCAAGTTATTTCCACTTGTTGTGAGATAAATACATGAGTTATATATGGATTTAAACATGAAATTTTATAAAAATTGTGGGATTTGAAAGAAAACCTAGAATTTGGTATTTTTTAATTTTGACCATGAAATTGGACATGGAATTGAGAATAAATTATATATTTGAGTTCATAACATTTTGGGTAATGTTTATCTTCGAAAATTTTCGAAACCCAGACACGTGGGCCCGAGGGTTGACTTTGTTGACTTTTAGAGCGGAGTTGAGAATCATTATAGTTTATTAAATTATACGCATTGGAGTATATTTTGATCGAGTTGTACATTGTTTGACTAGTTTTGTATCGTTTGGCTTTGAGTTGAGGTGTTAGAGAGGCACTGGAGCCGATTATGGAACTTCGGAGCAAGCTAAGTCTCTTGTCTAACCTTGTGAGTGGGAAACTACCCCCTAGGTGATGTAATTGTTATGTGCTACTAGTTGTGGGTGCTACGTACGCACGAGGTGATGAGAGTCCGTACGTAACTAAGACATGTTTATGTCTGGGTAGACTTAGGACTTTATCATGTACTATTTGAATTATTTGAAACTCATTATATATATAAGGCCAAGCCTTATCACCTTGAGTGGTTGGCAAGTTATTTGAGAAACGGTTAATGTTATATTCACTTTGTGCTCATGTATTATATTGTAAACACGTGTCTCGTAATTTGATGATTTCCTTCCTTTCTTGTGGAGCGGGCCGGACGCATCGGTGGTATAATAGATGCATCTATGGTTCGTGCCGCTCGACCCTAGGCAATGTACACATTATTCTGGATCGAACCGAATGACCTCGACATAATCGTGCGTTATATCGCTGGCAGTTCGAATATTCACGAGATTATCCTTCCACTAATGCCTGGCATTCTATATGGTACTCCTTATCCGTTTGATACTAGCACTTGACACATCTGAGCTGTTGAGGTAGAATACAAGACTGAGAAATTTATACTTTTTAAACGAAATTTTGGAAGATTTTGTAACTTACAGATTTAACCCATTGTTGCTGTGTGTTTCATATCTGCTTATGATTTATTATATTGATTTATTGGACCTCTAGTAAGTGTCGATATCGACCCCTCGTCACTACTTCTCCGGGGTTATGCTAGATACTTACTGGTTACGCATTTATTTACATACTCATGCTACAGTTCTGCACTAAATATGTAGGATCTGACAGGTTCAATCGGTGTTCATCTTGGCGCATAGGCATAACTGCTGAGGAGACTTTATGGTAAGCTGGATTCCAGGATATGTATCGTAGCCCACAGAGTCTTCATCGTAATATTTACTCTATCCTGTCTTATTTACATTCCGGACACGTGTTGTATTATTATCGTACTCCTTATTAACTGCTCTTGCACTTGTGACACCGGGTTTTGGGATTTTCTAGATGTTGTTTGTGATTTTGATTAACATTTACACATTTTTATTATCTATTCTATTTAAAGTGTAAGTTTCCATGATTTTAATGCGTTAATTTCTTTACCTAATAAAAATTCATGATTTCAAAAATAGTAAAATGAATAACTAAGTTGTTAGTTCACCGTTGGCTTTCCTAACGGCGATGTTGGGCACCATCATGACCTATAGAGGGTTTTGGGTCATGAAGGCTTGGTATTAGAGCACTAGGTTCACTTAGGTCTCCCGAATCATGAGCAAGTCTAGTAGAGTCTTGCGGATCGGTATGGAGACGTCTTTACTTATCTTCGAGAGGCTACATGGCTGTTAGGATAACTTCCCTTCCTCGATTCCTCATCGTGCGATATTATTATGTTGAAGCTTATGCCTTCGGTTCCTTCGTACTCATTCGTATGCGACGTCAGACACTTTTTTTCAATTGGGCACCGATGAGTTGTGAAAATGTTGCAGATATGGTACAAGATGTTTTCCCTGAGTATGCATGAGGACTATTATCGACTTCATGTGGAGGAGTATTCTGTCATTTCAGCCCAGTATTGATGTTGCCTATGGTTTCGAGGCTATGCACAATGTATTATGACGTTCATGCGTTGTTATTGCGTGGTACTTGTATGAATTGTAGGATGCTTACTTATGTGCCGCGACAATGAATGACTTGAAAGGGGAATTTCTTGGTGCATGGTTTAGAGGTTCAACATTTAACTCCAGAGGAGGAAAAGCAATTAGACTATGGATGTTCAGGCCTTAATTGACGGAGTAGCAAGATTGGATATTTTCGAACTTGGTGGAAATCTCATTTGTGATGTGGTGTCATTATCCTTGTTTGAAAGCATTAAGGCTCGTCGGTGTTATGGTCTTCTTTGATTTGCCTCCGGGGCAGGGTGTTATGAAATGGTGCCTGAGAAGGGGTTGTCAGGATGGCGGTGTGTAATGGTCTCAGAATCGAATTGGTGTTCCTGATGTTGATGGATCGAGACAGATGATCTTCAAGGAGGCCTAGAGTTAGTAGCAATTTATTAATTCAGGTGCTACAGAGATGGATTCTGATTTGAGGCAGTATTTGGGAAGCGAAGGATGAGGAAGACATGGTGGAAGGTGTCTCGCAGTGGCTGAATTGCAAGCAGGCCAGGCATGAATAGTAGTGGCTGAGGAGTTGTTTAAGGAGATGGGTTATCGAAGTGGGAGTGGCAGAGTAGAGTATGGATTCTGTGGTAGGATAGCCACATGCCTTGAGAAAATTTTAGAGCGATTTGGGAATCATGGTGGACAGTGACTAAGTCTATAAATTTCATGTGGGACGTGGCTATTGTACTGAGGAAGATTAAATATAACAGAGAGGAGTTTGCTTGGAATGAGGAGGGGTGTAAAAGCTTGAATATCGTTATGAGATGTGACGTGACTTCAAGTTCTAAAATGTATTGTCGGACTTTCAGTTGATGTCAATGAGGAATGAACAGACTCTCACAGCTGGCGGACGAGTATGGGCTCAGGAGGGTTTACTGATTTCGTGGTGGTTGTACCTAGTGCAACATCGTTGGAAGATGTCGGTATGGAATTCCAGAGGTGAACTATCTCCTGTGAGCATGTTAAAAGTTGTGTGATTTTGAGAAAGTTTCTACGAAAAGTTGTACTTACTACTCGGCAGAAGGTCGAATATACGAGTGTGGCTGATAAATTCGGAATGTTCATGAAAAGTTTAACAAGAGATTACGAGAAATTTGGCTGGCTAACGATGCGAGATCATGGTAATTGAGAAGGAGGGATCTTTGTGGGTTCTACATTTATGTGATTGTAGCTTAAAGCTAAGTGGGGGATCCAACCGTCTACGACTGGATCGCTTAGTTGTCTTCTTGTGTGATTTTTGGTTATCGGTGAATTGGTGGATTATTTATGACTAAGAAAAGAAAAATATCAGGGGTAATTCGAGCAAAGAACTTGATGAATGTGTGCTATATTTCGCATTACTGATTCATGTGCAAGTTTTGGGAAGACTCAGAGTTTATGCTTCGTGTGGATGTGATGTACAGGGAAAAGAATTCATCTGATTTCTTCTTTGGGAGTGTTCATATGCTAACTGAAAACTAGAGTTTGGTTTTATATTCGGGACCAAGTCAGAGTGGGTGACTCTCAACAGTGGTTCTAATAGGTTCAAGAACGCAAGCACGATGTCTAAGGAATTTTGGGTTCGTTATGTGGCTAAAGACCGGATTTTGAAGCAGAGTGTGAAGAATACTTGGGGAAGTTTCTATGTTATCATCGGGTCTACAGGGCAGTATTGGAGAATGGGAGGAACAATTTCGGATTCGCGGAAGGTCTTTCAGAATGGGTGTACTAGTTGGAGAATTGTGCGCGTGAGGAGGGTATGTGATTGTTCATGGGTATTGAGACGATAAGGTCTTGTGATTAGGGTCACTCGAGATGAGTGCTAATTGAGCTCGTTATCTTTTTGAATGGAGCTATCATTATTTCTAAGGCAAGTCAAGAGTAAATTGGAAGAAGTTGTGCCGGTTAGTAATGGTTTTAATCAGCATGATTGTGGCAATGATTAGTTCCTTTGGCGTGTTAAGTTATACAGGGGGTTGGTGGTTGTATGTGTGGGATTTACAACCACCATAACTTGATTGATTTGGGAGGTATTTGATTCAAATGGCCTTGGTATGTGCAAATGGATCCCGGAAGAGCTATGGCGGTTTATACCACAACTTGAGGTTTGTATTTCTGGTGTCGCCCAAACTCACACCACAATTATAGGTAGTGAGGCGGTCGAAGCAATAATAAAAACCCAATGCGAGTCGGGGTCGAATCCTCAGGGAGTTAGAATTGGGATTAGGTATACACCTAGTGTAATTGAATGATGTGCCTCAAATTGCACTTCCACATTCTTGTTTGTTGTTTCTATTTCTACTTTAAGCTATTGATTGCAATTATAAAACTAGGAGACAATATTTTTGGTTTTGGTTATTTTTCAAATGATAAGAGATCTAGGGTCGTGACTTCCACTTAGGTGACTACCTAACGGGTTGTAAACTCTAGGGCAAGTTTGGTTAGTCGGGGTTGTAATATAGCGATCACACGCAATTACCACTCTAACCTCTCGGTAGTTTGAGTGATTTCGCCCAATTTGGCTCTCTCAAGTCCAAATGGGCATTGCACAAAACAAGTGATATATGTTCAAGTCGGGTCTTACTATCTCTAGATTTGACCCTTTAATTGAGACTATCAATTTCTTGAGTTCCCCCTAATTTCTTGCTAACCAAGTTTTCCTAGACTTAATCTCTCTTTCTCAAGTAGAGACTAAGTCAAATAGGCATGAATCAATGTTTGCAACCATTATTTCTTGAATTCAAGCATGAACAAGGATAAATATCACTAACCCAATCACAAACAAGGCCTAAATCAAACACCCGTTAAATCCACACTAGGGTTGGGCCACAACCCTAGCTAGAAATTTAGCTACTCATGAAAATGAAGAAACTAAAGAAGAAATTAAGATAGAATGCATAATAATGTATAATGGAAAGAAAATATAATGTTTTGAAGATAATCTAAGACAAAATTACTCGAAACAGTAAAGAAAACGGCTCAAGTGCTCTTTCCAAAACAAAACTTAACCTAAAAATGACAAAAAGTTCTATTTATACTAAGCTGAAATTATCTGACAAAAATGCCCCTGCGGAGGTTGTGCACCGCACATTTCTGAGTGCGGCCACACTCTTGCTTCTGCGGCCGCATAATTATAGTGCGGTTTGCACTCCTTGATCTTGAGCTCTGGCTTTTGCGGGACTTCTGCGGACCGCACAAAAATAAGTGCGGCCGCGCTCTTGATTATGCGGCCGCACAAAAATAGTGCGGACCGCATTTCTTCTTTAGACTTAAAGTTTCATCTCTCTGATCTTTGTCTTCTGCGGGCCGCACTTGTCATCCTGCGGCCACACAATTTTGGAGCCGTGTGCATATCTTTAGTTGGCCCAAAAACTAACTCCCTGAATCTCCTCTTTAGCGGCTGCACTATAATTGTGCGGTCCGCATACTCCGAAGAAACACTGACATTGTTCTTTCCTTGTTTTACGGCCGCACACAGTATTGTGTGGTCCGCACTGTGGTCCTGTTTGCCTTGTTTTGATTCTTGTCCACTTTTGACTCCTTTATGAGTTGATTTGACTTCTTTGGCTCGTTTCCCAATTTTCCTTCACGAAAAGCACATTTTATTAGTTCTGGGGAATACCTTTGAGCATTTTTGAGCTAAAACGCAAGTAAAAGAGAGCAAATAAGCGGTCAAAATCCCTACTTATCAACTCCCCCTAAACTTAAGCTTTTGCTTGTCCTCAAGCAATTAAAGCAATTCCTACCCCCACTAGAAAAAAGTATATTTCAGCTGGCCTAAGGTGAATCAATCACACATCAATTGGGACCAAAAATTACCCACAACGCATATGAATTATCAATAATGCAATGATTTGACTTTTTGAGTACAATAGTTCTAATGTGACACTAGAGCATCAAGAGTTGACTTTATTCATCAAGGAAGCTCTCTCTTTCATGTAGGTCATTGTGGATCCCAAACTCCTCCTCTTTTACTCTCCATTAGCAAGCCTCACTTTAGAATGTAACACTTGAAGCAAGGATTGTGAAAAGTCTTTTCGCTCATCTCTCTCAAAAGAATGCCACAGTCCGGCTCTAAGTACCATAAGCTTGCCCCTTATGTAAATCCCCACTAATGCAAACTCACTCAACTTGAAATCATGTAGGGCTTTTTTGGGATGTAATGAAGGCTTTTTGGATCAAGGTAGGTCTTGATGAGATAGAATGGGTTCATATTTCCTTAAGCACTCCATTTTCTCATTTTGGCTCATACTTTGTCGACTCTTTGAGTCCATTTCTTCTTCCTTGGGGGAACTAGAGAGACATGCGTCACTCTTTCTTAATCATTGTAGACATGTGATTTTTGACCCTCCCCAAGATTTTTCATATTTTAGCACGTAAATATTTAATTTATGCCTAATATAGATATTTCAACTCATTTTTACTCTTTTACTTTTATTTTATTACAAGAAAACGAAAATTACAAAAAAATAGGCTCATTAATATTTTGTAGTCATTTTTAATCTTGAAAAAATACCAAAAAAAATAATTTTGTTTTAACGGTCAGTCTTATTTTAATAATTATTTTTACTTAAGTAGAGCTAACTAATATTTGATAATACTTTTAGTTAATTAAGCTAATTTTAAACATAGCTAGTCATACAGGCCCAAGTTTCTTGCCCATTCCTTAAGCCCAATACCCAATACCCATTAAGCTAATCCTAGGGACCCTTCTAGACTCTTCTTTGGAACAAAAAAATAAATAAAAAGACCCTAAGGACCTAAGAGCAATTAGAACAAAAATGTACATTTAGAACTAGATCTATATAATAGGGGTAATGCCTAATGCTGAAGGAGACGGAAAAAGACACACAAAAATTAGCCTAAGAGATGCGCCGCAATTCTCAGAAAAGACCCCACCACCGCCAGTCGTCTTCCTCATAAACCTCCAGCGAAAACTTTGAGCCATTTTGAACCAAGGACCATCAGCGTTGCTTTCGGATTGGGACCATATACACCCTAATGTCATCTTCTTCAGACTAACATACACACACCCATAACCAGGAAGCATCGTTTTTCTCACCATAGATCCCCCCTGAACGTCGTCTTCTACAGGCTCACAAAACCAACGAAGGGAATCCATCACCTCCTTCCCCATAAGATCAAAAACACTAGCAAACCCCCTAAAAATGCATCAGTCAATCCCCATACTCTGAATTTCGAGGAGAAACGACACTCACAAGAGAAAAGGGGGAACCAGCAGCTCTTGTCCTCTCTTCATTTTTAGAAAAAAATAGCAGCACACTCCAAAACTCTCGTCGCCTTTTTCGAGCTTGGGTCGTCGTTATTCAGTCTTCGATTTTGGGTTCGAGTTTGAAATTCCGGCGAGCTTCAAGGTTATCCGTGGTCGTTGTTCATGGGTTCCGTTTCAGCTCCGTCCATGTCGTGTTTGAGTTTAACGTTGCTAATTAAATGTTGTTTGAATGAAAATGGGATTGGCAAGAGTTCAAATGAGTATCTGTTGGTAAACAGTAAGTTCTCTGTTCAATTTTATATTGTTACTTCTTGTTTGTTTATGATTAGATTATTAGTTGCAAAATTCGGGTATTATTTTGTGCGTATGGAGCATATCAAGTTGTGATTAATCATATTATCATTGTGCATCTGAAGGCATAGTGTGATATTTTGGTTTATTAGCTTCATGTTTGCATCATGGATAAATGGATGTTCATGAAATCTGCTGCAGTTACTAGTATTAATGATTTGTTGACCAACGATGTGAATGAGCTGGCTGTTAAATCTGATTTTTTAGGAGTTGATTAAGCTTTGATTTATAATTGATTTTGGGATTATTGTAGATGAAACTATTTCAATAAAGTGGTTTAGGAAATGTAACCTTTATGTAGGCACATAGTTAAATCATCACAACTACGAGTATGGTTCGCATGGCGTGGTTGTGATACTTAATCCCTAATTAGTTTTAAATATGAATATCCTAGTTCATTTAGTTGGATACCTTTTCCTTTAATATTTGAGGCGCGCCATGCCAAATAAAACCCTTAAGCCCATGGCCCTCACAAAACTAGTTAACTCTTTAGAAATCGAGGTGTGCCATTTAGTTGAATTTTCCATGGCCCTCGCAAACTAGAAAGTGTGTAGTTGCTTTAGGCGCGTAATTTAAATTACTTTCCTAAACTCGGGTGCACATTTATGTGACCCAAATCCAAATCTCAACAACGTTAGATAAAATGTGTCGTGGACTGCGGGTGCATTTATGTGACGTGGTTCAAGACGTATTTTAGATGACGTTGAATTTTTCCTAAAATTAATTATTAAATAAAAGCGGTTATAAAGCTAAAATTGCACCATAGGCTAAAACATGTATTAAAATCAGATAATAGGCCAATTGTAATAGTTGAGAGACCGTGCTAGAACCACGGAACTCGGGAATGCCTAATACCTTCTCCCGGGTTAACAGAATTCCTTACCCGGATTTCTGTGTTCGCGGACTGTAATACAGAGTCAATCTTTTCCTCGATTCGGGATTTGAACAGGTGACTTGGGACACCATAAATTATCCCAAGTGGCGACTCTGAATCTTTTAATAATAAATAACGTTTTGATTGTCCTTTAATTGGAAAAACTCCCTTGTACACCCTTCCAGGGGTGTTGGAAAAATGAGGTGTGACAGCTCTGGCGACTCTGCTGGGGACAAGAACCCAGAATCTCTGGTTCTGGGTTCAGAATTCGAGCTTAGATGAATTGTTATATTTGGATTTATCTATTATCTGATTTCATTACATGCTTGGCCCTAATGTGCTAAATGTTGCTTTTACCGCTTTAATATTATCTGAACTGTATATAAACTGCTACGAAACCCTTCTCTTCTCATCTTCGGGGATGTGCTCGCTGGTCGTGACTCCCTATTCTGTTAGTGTCATACCTTGAAATAAGAAAGAGGCTCGGACAAGTTACTAAGCCGGATGGCCTTTTGGTTCCCGGTACGTGGCCCCCTCCTTGGCTCGAGTTGTCCGCTCGGGTGCACAAGTCTAGAACAGTATACCCAGGTTTTGAACATAGAATAACTCAGCCTCATGCCGGATCCCTAGTAGGAACACTTGTTTGCATCATATGCATTTGACTTTGGGGACTCAACACAGAGGTTGGGTCCGTCTAGGACAGGTGTACCCAAAATAATAAACCATCTTGATGCATCCTATGTGCTACATGCTGCAATTTTCAAGGGTAAAAGGGTCATTTGGTGGATCAATGATAGTTGAGGGAAAATGAAAAAAGAAAAAGGGAGAAAAAAAGAAAGGGTGAAGTGTAAAAAAAAGCAAGTAGGGCCTAGTTATGTTTTTGTTACATTTTTATTAAGAAAAAGACAAAAAAAAAAAGCATCAAAAATGTAGTTGATGTTTTAAATTTTTTCACTTGTAACACATCTCCAAATGCAAATAAGAAATACAATGACAAAAGACTAGGCAAACTCAACTAGACTATTACAAAACTCTGACATCACCTAAAAGACTGAATGCCACTATACAGGACTAAAAAGTAAAACATGAACAATTGACTCAAAAACATAAAATGTCTCCTCGAGCAGCTCCTGAATGCAGTGATCCTGGGGTGTATGTCATGCTCAAGCTCCGATAAGTAAATCCACACCTGTATGAGAAAACTTAAACCAACACTATGTGAGACAATAACATTCCCTACTAGACACATGCAAGACATGATTGAGGCTATTTTTCCAAAATGGCTTATTCGGCCAAAAGATGGCTAGAAGTGCAAAATTTGGCTAAGACCCCGCAAAGCCAAGAACCTAACATTTACTAGGAAGACCGGACCCTATGTGGATTGCCTACGTATCACGCCTCGAAAGACGAGAATTAGGTATGCGTAGTTCGGGCAGATTGGATACGGGCGAGAATTAAAAAAAATAACTAATTTAGAGAAAATATGTTTTTTTGTCTTTTCTTTTGAAAAATGATGAAACATGCAAAATCTTTTTGGATTTTCTTTTCCTTTTTTTTTATATATTTTTTGAAAAATGACAAAAAGTATCATGACATTCATTTTTCTCCTTTTCTATCTACTTCATGCCTTTCATCCTTGTTTTCTTTTGAATTCTCTTCAACTCTTCACTTTATTCACTTTTTTTTGCCATTTTTGTTTTTGTTCTTTCTTTCTTTTCTTTGCCTTCCCTTTTCTTTATTTCTTTATCTTCTTTGTAACTTTTATCACTTTCAAACTCCTCGTCTCTCCCCCAAACTTATGTTTTTGCCAATTGTTTCTCAAGAATGCTAAGAAAAGATTGGATGTTAAAAGAGAGGGTCATTACAAAACGGATAAAGGCTTGTAACGTGGTTATTGAAAGAAAAAAGGGCTTAGGCTCAAATGGGTTGACTAGGGATATCACATTGGTAGGCTAGGGAAGATTTCAAACTTCAAATCGGATCAAGAAGAGCCTACATTCATTTCTCAAGCCAAGCTACACTTAGGATTTCGCCTAGACAAACATTTGGGGCAAGTTCTAGACTATAAGCATGGGTACTTGGACTTGCAATTCAATACCTCACCTCTCATGTTGTTGGATTACTAAAGAGAACGGAGTCGAGGGCCCACAACAACCATAGTTAGATTGATAATCACAAATTGGTCGACTGAACCACTTCATGACTACTTAAGTCAACACAAGAGTCAAAAGGTCACATCAACAACTATTTTCTGCCAACAACTATGTTTTTAACCATAAGGTCGTAGGTAAATGTGTTGGTACCAAGTGAAGCATGCTTGAGACCCTATTATTCATTACTACTATATTTACCTAAACATAAAAGAAAACAGACTCAATCCCTTAAGAAGGTTGTCACGCCATCCATCGTTAGGAAGAGCCACCCAGTTCACACAAAATTCACATTTGGAAAACCGTGGTAATAAGAAAATCAAAGGCTTATTGTTCGCTCAAACGTAAAAAGAAGCTAACAAATTAAAAAGAAGCTACTAAGGTAAATAAGAAGTTATACTACTAAGGAAAGACAAACTAAAGAAGCTATGAAATAAACTACGGAAAGCAAAATAAATGAATATACAAACCAAAAGGAAATGAATATATACATAAGGGGAATGAATATTTACATCAATACTAAAGGGACAAATATATACATGCCAAAGGGAAAATAAAGATAAAAGAAAAATCGTATAAGAGTTATTACTGGCCAAATCCAAATGTCAATGTCAATCAATCAAAATAGACCACCCCCAAATGAAAGTAAGCATTATCCCCAATGCTTAACAAAAATAAGAACAGGGAAGGGTAGAGAGTTAAGAGAACTCCCTATGCGATCTCAGTCTGCATGGGATCCACAACACCCTCGGTCTCCTCTAGCTATATCTCATCATCACCTGGCTGAGGAACAACAAAGTTGCTGAGCATCTAGATCATCTCCTCAGCGGTGTGGGCAGTCGCAACTGGCTCCTCAAACTGACCGGCTGCTACATCTGGTGCATCGGGTATTGCTAGTGCTGCCTGTGCTGCTGGGGATGAAGGTGCTCCCTCTATATATAATTCCAGTGGTAGATCTCTGGCAGATGTAATATTTATAATCTCTTTTCTCAACTTCTCCACCGACTTCTTCGATGCCTGAGACTTTTGCATCTTCTTGACTTGTTTGCCCAAATCCTCAATGGCTTCCCCGTGTGCCACACTATAGCCATGATAGTCTTTTGGTCGTCCAGAATCTTCTTTAATGTTTCCTCCATTGACGGAGGTACCTATGGCTCTGCTGGGGCTGCTGACTGTGCTGCTACATCACTGGATATGTCAGACAGCTTTGAAGTAGCTGCCTGCATCCAGTTATTGAGACTCGCCAATGTCTAGGAGACTCGCAGTGCAGTCTAAGGATAAGTAGTTGAAGCCGGCACTGATAATGAAGCTGGTGGTCTAGAGGATGAAGGTGGCATGGCTGCTATCCCGGTGGAAGGACCGAATGCTGTGGAAGGTATGGAAGATGCTGAAGGATCAACAACCGAATCAGTAACCACTACCGTTGGGTCTTCAAACTAGCCAGCGGAGGTAGTATCCTTACCCTTGAACTTCGGGTTGTCAGCTCCCTGAAGGTGGTACCACGAGAATGATTTCTTGGCCTTCACTTCGGTATCATAATACCTCGACTCCACCCTTTGATCCTTGAAGTATTTAGTGAGGAAGTTCGGGTACGGGTAGGATCTTTCACCCTTCTGGACAGCAAGAGTGATGTTGGTGGACATGATAGCACCAACATTAATCAGATACCCATCCATAATTGATGCCGCCAAGACTGCACGGGGAAGTGTGAGGTTGTTCTCTTTGAGGCATGGATCAATGCGGCTGCATATGAATGTTTGCCAACCTTTTGCTTCAAAATTTAGGGTGGCCCTGACTATGGGAACCCCTGGTGTGAGCCACGGTGGTGTTGATCCTCGAATAGCCAAAATCTCAGTTAGCCAAGGGCGAGTTGCGTCACCCATAGCCAACTTTTCCAAGTATTGGACTGCCTCCACTTCTTCAAACCCCACATATGAATTCAATGCACATGAGTCGAATCGAACTTTTAGATTTTGCACTTTTGTCACCTTGGTACCCTTTTTGATGTGAGATACATTTGCATAGAATTCTTTGATGAAGTGCTCATTTGCATCTAGGACGCTGTGGGTGAACCATTTCCATCTTTTTCGCTCCTGGAATTGTCTAAGAACATTGGGGTTGTGCTTGTTCAAATCTTTCATCAAGAATTGTTGCTCAAGAGTGAGCGACCTCTGTGGCTACCATTATCTAAATTTGGCAAAGGCATTGGCATTGACAAATATGTCTTCCCATATCTCTGGCCTCCTTGACCTCTCTAAACCTTCCATTGTAGTATCGCCCCCTCTACCATCATCTAGGACATCATCATCATCGTCTAAATTGATTGGAAAAGCTGGAGCATGTGACGAAGAGGGCTCAGAATCTTGACTACCCTCTTCCGAACCTTCAGACGAACTGGCAGCGGAGGATGACTCATCTACCAAATGAAATCTACTCGGGATTTGTTGTGATTGGTCTTCCAGCTGTTCTTGCACAGAGTTACCCTCAGAATCTTCCTAGATAGGAGGTACTCACTGGCCTCGGAGGGTTCAGGAACTCTGTTTGCGGTTGCTTTCTTGCTTATGACCTTTGAAGTGCTAGAGGTAGGTTGCTTTTGCCTCGACCCCGGCCTCGGGAAGGTTCTGCCCTCCTTTTCGATGTATCTCCTCTACCATGTGAGCGAACCATTTCTGCAACACATAAGTGATAGAAATAAGTTAAAATTGAAGCTCATAATGTATACAGAAGCATGATTGAAAGTTGCAGTAAAACAATCTCAGAAGGGGCAGTGCGGACAGCTTAAAAGTGTATGCGGCCGCAGACTACCGAGTGCGGACCGCTAGTGAGTGCGGACCGCTAGTGAGTGCGGACGCACAATTTTGAGTGCGTCCGCACAGCTCTAGGTTCAGAATACTGGAGTCTCTGATCATTCATCAGTACAGACTATATAAAAATGAGTGCGGCCGCACAATTCCACTGCGGACCGCACAATGTTGAGTACGGCCGCATAATTTATGCACACACATGCCTTAACTAAGAAAGTTGTGGATCGCACAAAAGTTTGTGCGGCCGCAAAGCTCAAAGTGCGGACCACACAAAAATGAATGCGGCCGCACAATTTGAATTTATGTGGCACTGGTTTAGGGTTCATGCAATTTTGTTCACAAATTAGACATGGTTAGCTACTTACCCAAGCCCTGATTAATACATACGAAGCTACCCACATGATTTTGAAGCACATAATAAGCACATTTGACATTTATAAGCCTAAAGTTATCTAAACTAATCAAAGAAAACAAGAACATAATTTAAGAAGAAAGAACCAAAATCTAACATGGATTGAACATACCGGTAGTGAATGATGCAGGTGAGAATCTAACTTGATGAAATGAGAGAAGATTTAGAGCTACTGAGATATGCACTGTGTTTTCTAGGTTTCCGGGTTCAAAGAGCGTAAAGTGTAAAAAGCTGAGAGAGGCCCTATTTATACTTTGACCCGTCGGGCCCAGAATTTACTTGAGTGCGGCTGCACAATTTTGAGTGCGGACCGCACACCTTATCTGCTACCTCTGAAGAATTGCTGCGGTCTGCACAAAAGTGAATGCAGCCGCAGAATATTTGTGGCCGCACAATTTTATGTGCGGCCGCATTGTGTTAAGGAACTTTGAAAGGCCAAACTTCAGAGACCATGCATTTTTGATCTTCCAATTGTGCGACCGCACATAGAATTTTGCGGCCGCAGAGTGATTGTGCGGTCCACATAATTCTGGTGCGGTCCGCACTTTTGTGACACTTAGCCAATATTTTTTTTCTTGCACAATCCTTGCAATGCACACCCATTCCTGCATACACTTCAAAACTAGTTAGCCCAAAATAAAGCCTATCTAATCTAAAGAAGAAAAACAAGAAAAAGAAAAAGACACATGGGTTGCCTCCCAAGAAGTGCCTGATTTAACGTCGTGGCACGATGCAGATTACCAATTACTTGAAATGAAGAACCGCCACAATGTGGCCATCATCAACCTTTCCAAGATAATTTTTAACCCGGTGCCTGACTCTAAACACCTCACCTTTCTTATTTTTGAAATCTAGAGCACCAAAGGGGTTTACATTCACCACTTCAAAGGGGCCACTCCATTTTGACTTTAACTTGCCTGGAAACATTTGTATCTGAGAATTGAACAATAGCACAAGATCACCTTCTTTAAACTCCTTGTTGTGGATGTACTTATCATGGAGGTACTTCATCTTCACTTTTTAAAAGGACGTACTTGTGTAGGCATGATACCGGAATTCTTCAAGCTCATTGAAATGTGCCACTCTTAAGTTTGCAGCAAAATCCCCCTCAAGGTTCAACTTCTTCAAAGCCCACATGGCCTTATGCTCATGTTCTACCGGAAGATGACCCGCCTTCCCAAACACCAATCGATATGGAGACACCCAATCGACGTCTTGTAGGCCGTCCTATAAGCCCAAAGAGGATCATCAAGTTTTCTTGACCAATCCGTCCAGTTGGCATTCACATTCTTTGAAAAAATACTCTTAATCTCCCGGTTGGAGACTTCAACTTGTCCGCTTGCTTGAGGATGCTAGGGGGTCGAAACTTTATGAGTGACACCATACTTGGTGAATAAGGTATCAAAAGCCCGGTTGAAAAATGCAAACCCCCATCACTAATAATGGCCCACGGAGTACCAAACCTTGTAAAGATGTTCTTCTTAAAAAATGCCACCACACTTCGAGCTTCGTTGTTGGGTAAAGCCACAGCTTCAACCCATTTTGACACATAGTCCACAACTACCAAAATGGAAGTGTTCCCACAAGAGCTCACGAACGGTCCCATGAAATCAATACCCCAAACATCAAAGATATCAATCTCCAAGATGGTGGTGAGGGGCATCTCATTCTTCTTAGAAATCCCACCGGTCCTTTGGCATTCATCACAATGCTGAACAAGCTCACTAGTGTCCTTGTAGAGAGTGGGCCAATAAAATCCACAACTCAACACTTTTGTTGCCGTTCTCGCTCCACCATGGTGACATGGTGAAGAGTGGCAAGCCTCAAGAATTCCCATTTGTTCTTCCTCCGCACACATCGTCGAATCACACCATCGGTACATATCCAGAAAAGATACAGCTCATCCCAATAATAGTCAAGGCAATCCTGTTTGAGCTTCTTCCTTTGGTTTGAAGAGAACTCATTCGGTACAATGCCGCTCACAAGATAATTGGCTAGATTGGCAAACCATGGCATCCTGGTCATTGAAATGGCTAACAATTGCTTGTCGGGGAAGGAATCATTAATCTCAAGGCCGTCATGTGGCCTACACTCCTCTTCCAATCAGGACAAGTTATCCGCCACTTGATTTTCACAACCCTTGCGGTCTTGAATCTCTAGATCAAACATTTACAATAGAAGCACCCACCGCATTAACCTTGTGTTGGAATTTTTCTTTCTTATCAAATACTGAAGCGCCGCATGGTCAGTGTGAACAATCATCTTAGTACCCATCAAATACGTCCGAAACTTCACCATAGCAAAAACAATAGCAAGTAGCTCCTTTCCGGTCACTGTGTAGTTGACTTGGGCATCATTCATGGTCTTACTAGAACAGTAGACCTATGGAAGATTTTGTTGATTCTTTGCCCCAACACCGCTCCGACCGCCACATCACTAGCGTCACACATGAGCTCAAAAGTCAAGCTTTAATCCGGTGCGGTGATAATATGAGCAGTAGTCAACTCTAACTTTAGCAATTCGAATGCCTTCATACAATCTTCATTGAAATGAAATTTGACATCCTTCTCCAAAAGTTTGCACAATTGGTTCACGACCTTGGAAACGTCCTTGATTAATCGGCGATAGAAACCCCATGACCCAAGAAGCTCCTTAATCCCTTCGCGGATGTAGGGGGAGGGAGTTTGGAGATTACCTTAATTTTGGCCTTGTCGACCTCAATACTATGTTTTGAAATTTTGTGGCTGTGGACAATGCCTTCCTCGATCATGAAGTGACACTTCTCCCAATTCAACACCAAATTTGTCTCCTCACATCTAGCCAAGACCTTATCCAAATTGTTCAAACAATCAGCAAACGAATTCTCTACCACGGAAAAATCATCCATGAAGACCTCAAGAATATCCTCCACCATGTCGGTGAAAATAGCCATCATACACCGTTGAAAAGTCACCGGTGCATTACACAACCCAAATGGCATCCTTAAAAATGAGAAAGTATCATAAGGACATGTGAAAGTGGTCTTCTCTTGGTCCTCGAGAGAAATAAAAATTTGATTGTAGCCGGAGTATCCATCAAGGACGCAATAAAAAGCATGTCCGGCCAACCTATCAAGCATTTGGTCAAGGAGTAGAAGCGGTAAATGATCTTTCCGAGTGACTTTGTCGAGCTTCCTATAGTCCATTCACACTCGCCACCTGGTGACGGTTCTTGTGGGGATCAATTCATTCTTGTCATTTGTTACCACCGTCATGCCCCCTTTCTTTGGGACACATTGCACCGGAGAGGTCTAGGAGCTATCGAAAATGGGGTAAACAACCCCGGCATCCGACCACTTGATTATCTCTTTCTTCACCACCTCTTGCATTGCTTTATTTAGCCTCCTTTGATGTTCAACGGAGGGTTTAGAACCCTCCTCCAAAATAATCTTGTGCATGCAAAAGGCGGGGCTTATGCCCCGAATATCCGCCAATGTCCAACAAATTGCTCTTTCCTCCTTTGTAGCACCTCTAATGTGGATTCTACCTGCATGTTAGTCAAAGAAGAGGAAAGAATAACTGGTAAAGTTGAAGAAGGGCCAAAGAATTCATACCTGAGATATAGAGGCAATGGCTTTAACTCCAATGTGGGGGGCTCCTCGATTGAGGGATTTGTTGGAGGAGTCTTCCGGTTATCAAGATCCAAGGTAGCTTGCGGAGTTCATAAGTGTACGACCCTATTCCTTGCAATGCATTCACACATTCCACATAGCCATCATTCTCCTCATCATATTCAAGGTTGAGCAAAACGGCTTCCAATTTTTCCTCAACATTCATTATAGCACTTGTATCATGAATAATCACGTCGGTCACCAAATCCATGAACGGACAAACTTCATTACTATTCGGTTGCCTCATAGATTTGCGCACATGGATAACCACCTTTTATTCACCCACCCAGAAGGTGAGCTCACCGGCTTCCACATCAACAAGAGCCTTCCCCGTAGCGAGGAAAGGTCTACCCAAAATGATAGGCACCTCATAGTCCACTTCATAATCAAGAATCACAAAGTCCGCCGGGAGGATGAACTTGTCAACTTGAACCACACATCATCAATAATAGGGTATCCAGTTAATACTCGCCCCAAGATCACATAATGCTTTGGGAAAGTCGGCACTCCCAATAGTGCAAGGGATTGTGAAAGCGCCCGGATCTTCCAACTTAGGAGCCATTGAGTGCACAATAGCACTCACTTGATGTGTCATATTAATTGTTTCACAATTCATCGATCTCTTCTTGGTCACCAAGTCCTTCATGAAATTTGCATATCCCGACATTTTTCCAAGGCTTCAACCAACGACACATTAATAGACAAACTCTTCATCAAATCAATAAACGTTTTGAATTGGTTCTCACTCTTTTGCTTTGCAAGCCTTTGAGGGTATGGATGAGGAGGCCTTGGCATTGGTGCCTTATCCTTTGGCACTACCGGTTCCGACATGTCAATCACATGTTCCCTAGACGGGTTCTCTTCTTCTTGCGTCTCCTTCACAGTTTCATCAATATGAATTCTCACTTATTCATTAGCTTGAACTATATTGCTTGGGATTTCATCTTCTTGAACCACAACATTTTCATCCACAATTCTTCTTTGATTTTAGGTGGTTTCATCTCCACCTTTTCCAATTCTTGTAGTCACGGCCATAACATGTCTCGTATTAATCCCACCCTTTGGGTTCACCACCGTATCACTAGGTAGTGCCTACTTAGGACGAGTGTTCAAAGCTTGTGAGATTTGGCCTAATTGAACCTCCAAATTGCGAATAGAAGTGTTGTGAGAGGCTAATTGAGAATCGGAGTTAGCAATCTTCTCCATCATCTCTTTAAACATATTCTCAATTCTACCCATCTCGTTGTTAGAAGATCTCAGACTTTGAGAAGGATAGGGGGGTTGGATTTCTCGGTTGTTGGAACATCAGGGGCCTTTGAAAACCCGGACCTCGGTTGTTGTTATTGTTCCACCCTCCTTGGTTATTGCCTCCCCAATTACTTTGATTGTTGCCACCCTAATTGCCTTGGTTACCTTGATTATTCCAATTGCTTTGATTATTGTTTCCACCACCCCAATTGCCTTGGTGGCCATGGTTGCTCAATTTGCCTTGATTTCCTTGAGACCTCCATTGTTGTTGATTTTGTCCTTGAGCATTGTTTCTTTGGCCTTGATAATTGTTGACATATTGAACTTCTTCTTCTTGCTCTTTGAACGAATCACCTTGATCATAACCACTATCATCTTGCATGAATTTTTTCGGACGACTTTTCATTTTTTGACCTTGTTGTCGTCCCTTGTTCATCATATTTACACCTTCCATTGAATTCACTTGTTTCGGCCCTTGAACTTGTTGAAGCTGAGCTTTGGCCATTTGGTTCATTGTAGTTGTCAACTCAGCAATAGCTTGCCCATGATCATGTAGCTCCTTATGTAGGTGAATAACATTAGGGTCACATTGCAGAACATTGGCTCTACTTTGCCATGCCAATGAGGTATCCGCCATCTCATCAAGAATTTTACAAGCTTCGTCATAAGGCGTGTTCATGAAGTTCCCTTCGGCGAGTTGATTTACCACACATTGATTTGTTGTGTTGATCCCCCTGTAGAAGGTTTGTTGTATCATGGTCTCGGTCATATCATTATTCAGGCACTCTTTAACCATGATACGATATCTTTCCCAAATCTCGTGCAATGGCTCATTGGGTTCTTGCTCAAATGCAAGAATCTCATCCTGAAGCGTCTCCAAATATCCTAGAGAGAAGAATTTGGAAATGAATTTCTCCGCCAACTTATCCCTAGTGGGGATGGAATGATTGGGCAATCTCTCTAACCAGTCCAATGCCTTTCCCATGGAGAAAAGGGAAATAGCCTCAACCTCAGCGCGTCCTCAGAGACATTTTTTTGCTTGCTCCCCCAACAAGTATAGAAGAACCTCTTGAGATGCTTGTAGGCATTTTGACTCGGAGCCCCGGTGAAGAATCCCCATTGCTCAAGTAGTGTAAGAATCATATTGGTGATTTAGAAGTTGCCCACCCTAATATGGGACGGGACTATAACATTTGCATACCCCTTGTTCGGTAATTGTCGGTGAGCTGCTGCTCTTGGTGGAGGTGGGGGAGGGACGGGAACATTATCTTGAGGCGGGCGGCCTCGTCTATTTTCTTGAGGTTCAAGAGGAACCTCATCGACTTGATCATCATCCACATCCTCCCCCATTGGCAAATTCCCAATGGGCTCGTTGTTGAGAGTCATTTTGTACCTAAAATCAATTAAAAAACAAAGTTAGTGACTCAGAAGGAAAAAAAGACAAAGCACACAAAAACCTAGATATATAGCTAAATCTGTTTAACTCCCCAGCAACGATGCCAAAAATTGGTGTCGCCTAAACTCACACCACAATTAAAGGTAGTGAGGCGGTCAAAGCAATAATAAAAACCCAACGCGAGTCGGTGTTGAATCCTCAGGGAGTTAGAATTGAGATTAGGTATACACCTAGTGTAATTGAATGATATGCCTCAAATTGCACTTCCACATTCTTGTTTGTTGTTTCTGTTTCTACTTTAAGCTATTGATTGCAATTATAAAACTAGGAGACAATATTTTTGGTTTTGGTTGTTTTTTAAATGATAAAAGATCTAGGGTCGTGACTTCAACCTAGGTGGCTACCTAACGGGTTGTAAACTCTAGGGCAAGTTTGATTAGTCGGGGTTGTAATATAGCAATCACACGCAATTACCCACTCTATACCTCTCAGTAGTTTGAGGGATTTAGCCCAATTTGGCTTTCTCCAGTCCAAATGGGCATTGCACAAAACAAGTGATATATGTTCAAGTCGGGTCTTACTATCTCTAGATTTGACCCTTCAATTGGGGCTATCAATTTCTTGAGTTCACCTCAATTTCTTTTTATCCATGTTTTCCTAGACTGAATCTCTCTTTCTCAAGTGAAGACTAAGTCAAATAGGCATGAATCGATGTTTGCAACCATTAATTATTGAATTCAAGCATGAACAAGGCTAAATATCACTAACCCAATCACAAACAAGGCCTAAATCAAACACCCACTAAATACCCACACCAGGGTTAGGCCACAACCCTAGCTAGAAATTTAGGCACTCATGAAAAATGAAGAAACTAAAGAAAAAATTAAGATAAAATGCATAATAATTGATTACGGAAGGAAAATCTAATATTTAGAAGCTAATCTAAGACAAAATTACTCAAAAGAGTAAAGGAAAATGGCTAAGGTGCTCTTCCCAAAACAAAACTTAACCTAAAAATGACAAAAAGTTCTATTTATACTAAGCTGAAATTATCTGACAAAAATACCCTTGCAGAGGTTGTACGGACCGCACATTTCTAAGTGCGGCCGCACAATTATAGTGCGGTCCGTATTCCTTGAACTTGAGCTCTGGCTTTTCCGGGACTTCTGCGGACCGCACAAAAATAAGTGCGGTCGCGCTCTTGATTATGCGGCCGCACGAAAATGGTGCGGACTGCATTTCTTCTTTAGACGTAAAGTTTCATCTCTCTGATCTTTGTCTTTTGCGGACCGCACAATTGTGAGTGCGGCCGCACTTGTCATCCTGCGGCCGCACAATTTTGGTGCGGTCCGCATATCTTCAGTTGCCCCAAAAACTAAATCTCTGAATCTCCTCTTCTAGGCCGCACTATAATTGTGCGGTTCGCATACTCTAAAGAACCACTGACATTGTTCTTTCCTTGTTTTGCGGCCGCACACAGTATGGTGCGGTCCGCAATGTGGGCCTGTTTGCCTTGTTTTGGTTCTTGTCCACTTTTGACTCCTTTATGAGTTGATTTTGACTTCTTTGGCTCGTTCCCAATATTCCCGCATGAAAGCACATTTCATTTGTTTTCGGGAATACCTTTGAGCATTTTGAGCTAAAATGCAAGTAAAAGAGAGCAAATAAGCAGTCAAAATCACTACTTATCAATTTCCTGCGATTATGGGAATTCAGTTCCATGATGCATTGGTTCTTGTGGAATGAGTTAAGTGAAAGGTTTCTAGCCAATGGAGTGTTTATTCTACTAGTAGTTCAGGGGTTATGAGGAATTCTTGTACTCTCACATAGCGACTTGATAGGTGCAGTGAGCGGCATGGGAATTGGAAGTTGAGGATCAAGGTTGCGGCTTGGTATTGCTAAGAATGTCACGAGCTCGGATGATCAGGGAAGAATTCAGATGTTCAGAGTAAGCTGGCATTTTCTTTAGTGTCACCGTCAGCTATTCCATGTAATACTCTCTTGTTCTAGGTGGGTTGTGAGAGGGCTTGATAATTTGCACATGTGTTGTTACCCTTTTTGGCTTATGGTATTATATGAGCAAGATGGCTCTCGAGATGCAGGTCAGTTATTGCACCCTAGCCGTGCTTGGGTTTTTTAGCGTATGGCGCTATCCGTCTTCCCAGGTTTGTATTATGCACTTGGCGTGCTTGTGATATTCGGGCATTTCGTAAGTATGAGCATTTCTCCTTGATGGGTGTTTCCTTATTGATTGTTATGTGCGGATCGGGTGGCACGCCACCACAGGTACATTGTTTGGATTGGGTGGCACGCCACCACAGATATGTTGTGTGGATCGGGTTGTGCGCTGCAATGCTGTCATATTCGGATCGGGTTGCATGTCATAACACTGTCATGCTTGGATCGGGTCGCATGCCACAATAGTGTCATAGTTGGATGGGGTTGCACGCTGCAACAGTGAGGTGTTATGTACGGTTCCTTATACTTATTTGTATGACTTGTTTCTCATCTTTGATATGGAGACATAACATCAGTTTGGCCATATTATTCGTTACGTGGGCTGGATGGTTGGTTGCCAGAGTTCGTTCTTCCCTATGGATCATATTTGAGTTGTAGCTTGTTGGTAATTTGATGGCACTGTATGAGATTTTAAACGGTGTTTGAGGTGGCTTGTTGCTCGAGCATCTTGTACTAGGCGAGACGAGATTATTGGGCTTGAGATCAGTGAAATCGGAGTTATGTAGGGCATACTAGAGAGGAAATATCATTATTCAGTTCAGAATGCAGTAACAGTTCTTGTCAGGTGAAGGGACTCCATGATTTATTGATTTGGTTAGGTGGTTATGAGTTTCTACACATCTCTTTCGTCGTGGCAGTATTGCGAGAGTTGGAACATCGCTTGTATGTATTATGAGGTGTATTGCGGGTATCAGATTTGTGAAATTGCAACTATTGTGGTTGGAGGATGTTATTATGGGCAAAAGACTTATGTGGTGCATGGTGTGATTTCAGCATAGGTCCATGATCATGTTTTGGTACAGTGTGTAGTGATTGATGCGGTGTTCGTATGTGAAAATCGGGCCTCGTGGAGAATTCCTGATGTGGAATTTGGTTCTAAGGCTTTTTAGCCAAGGTTATAGGGAGGATCTACAGTTTTGCTCGAGCTAATGTTCTCACATGGGTTGTGGTGGCACGGGTAGGTGCACGAGGTGTTGAACACTGACTTTGGACAAATCTGGAATAGTTCTTGGCATGTTCGAGGATGAATGTATGTTTAAGTGGGGGAGAATGTAACGACCTGATCGGTTGTTTTAAGTAATAACGCGTCGTTCAGCGGTTTGAGGCATTGAGTAGCTTCACTTCATATTTTATGACTTGTACGCATAGTCGGAATTGAATTTCGGAAAGTTTAGAGTTGATTCCGATAAAAAAATTCTAAATTCAGAAGCTTTATGTTAGAAGAGTTGACTAAAGGTTTGACTTTACAGTAAATGACATCAAAATCGGGATTTGAAGACTCCAATAGGTTCGTATGATGATTCCGTACTTGGGCGTATGTTCGGGTTGAGTATCGGGTAGTCCGAGAGCATTTCGCCGCTTATTATGGAAAGTTGGCATTTTTAAAGTTTAAGAATTTCTAAAGTTTTATTTGAAGTGAATTTTGGTGTTATCGATGCCCGTTTGGTGTTCTAAGCCTTGGAATAGGTTCGTATCGTGATTTGTGACTTGTACGTAATGTTTGGCATGATTTTGGAATGTTTTGATATGATTCAGACACGTTCTTCGAAGTTTGGAAGTTTTAAAGTTGAAAGAAAGATTTTGATTGTCGATTCAAGATTTTGATGTTATTTGTGGCGTTTCGAGCTTTTGGATAAGTTTGTATAAGGTATTGCGACATATTGGTGTGATTGGACGGGGTCCAGGGGGCCTCGGGTGTGATTCGGGGTGGTTTCGGACCATGTTTGGATGTTTTGATGCTGGAAGTGTGCTGGTGTGCTTCCCATTTGGGAATGTAATCCCGCGATCACGAAGGAGGCTAATGCAGGGTTCCTGTTTTTCTCTTCACGAACGCGAGGAGGCTCATGCGAACGCGGAGAAGGACCTGGTCCTACTTCGCATACGCGAAGAAGGCTGGGAGGGGGATGGCTGTGAGGCTGAAGGCCTTCGCGAACACGAGCGCGAACGCGAAGGGCAGAGTCAGTTGGCAATCACGAACACGATCAAGCGGTCTCGAACGCGTAGAGTAGCTGGGTAGCTAGGAGGAGTTGGTCACCAATGCGATCAAGCGGTCGCGAACGTTTAGAGTAGCTGGGCAGCTATGAGGAGTTGGCCTTCGCGATCACGAGGCTTTTTCCGTGATCGCGAAGAATAGCGGGCCTGGGCAGATTTGATTTAATACAGGATTTGGCTCATTTTCTCTCATTTTCACTTGGTTGGGCAATTTTTGGAGCTTTTGAAGAGAAGGTTTCATCATCTATTATGGGGTAAGTTATTCCACTTGCTGTGAGATAAATACATGAGTTACATATAGATTTAAACATGAAATTTTGTAGAAATCGTGGGATTTGAAAGAAAATCTAGGCATCAATAAATATGCTATCTTACTCAACAAGGTATCATAAGCAACTTCAAACCATAGGGAAGGTAATACACATGCTAGAGCCTAAATATGCTACAACCAAATAAGTCAAAAGGCGCCTAGAAATCTCATTTTTCCCGTCCTTTTATTCCTCCATCCTAATCTACACTAAAAATAAAAAAAAACTACTACCCATTTCAACTACATCCATGGAAAAGAACCGAGGCACAAAGAAAAACTACAGGGGTTTATTACTACCTAATGTTTTTTTTTACTAAAAAGACATATTTTTGAATTTTTCAGTTTTCTTTTTGTGTGTTTTGGTTATATATATATATATATGTATATATATATATGTATATATTTTCAAATTCTATGCTAAAGTAAAAAAGAAGAAGCTAATAAATATTATGCTAAAAAACCCTAGAAAAAAGCTATTAGTTTATCTACTATTTACATGCCACAGAGAATAGAGCATCACCCACCCCACTCTAATGTCATGCAGTGTCCTAAGTGCATATATAAAGCAATAAAAACAAGTAAGGTGGTAGGAAAAACTCCCTGATTAGTCTTCATCATCGCGCTCATCATAGAAGGCCCCATTTGCAGTTGTCGACTCTTTATCATCTGCTCCCCCATCAGCATCATCCTCAGCCTCCTCCTCAAACTGCTCTGGCTCGACCTCTAAACACTCCGGCGTATTGACATCCTCGTCCTCAGGTAGTCGCTGGCCATTGCCAAGCCCAACCAGATGCTAGGCATGAGCATTGAGTGGAAATGCTCATGTTAGTTGGCCCTCTCCTCCAGAGTAGCCGGCCTCCCTCCAATCTGAAGCTGCAAGTCCAGAGTCCCATAGAAATGGGCCATAAAGTTGTCATCATCAGTATTACGCTTGGCACCTATAAGTGAAGACATATCATTCTCCTCCTTCGCCCGAATGTTGGTGATGTCCGTCCCTTGGAGGGGTGCTGGAATGACAATATCTAAATCTCGTTCCTCCTCTACTTCTTCCTTTCTCAGGTACTGTGTCAGCATGTTATCGAAGAACAACCTCTCAGTTCTCTAGTTTTTTATCACCTGCGCCATTTGGTGGCTTATCAACCGGCCCACATTCACCTTTTTGGCCATTCATTAGGAAATAAAGCAAGCATACCCTCTCACGGTTGATCATTGTCTCATTGTTGCATGGTAACAATCGCGTGTTGATCAGTTTCAACCAAACTTGAGCTTCTGACTTCACTTCTTCTTTGGAAATTTCCTATGACGTTAGGTCTTTTTGTCACTGACCCAGGCCGCCACAGAATAGAGACCACATAGAGTGTGTCAAAGCTCCTAATATGTCGGGCGGGCAATGAAGTTACCTATGGGCTCATGGGTAACACACACACATATTCCGAATTAGAAATGTTGACCAAACTTTGAATTTATTGAAAATGACCCCAGAATGATATTTTGATGGCTCCAATAGCATCATATAATGATTTTGGATTTAGGCGTGTGGTCGTAATCAAATTTGGAGGTTCGTAGGTTGATTTGTATTGTTTTGTCGAAAACGTAGCAATTTGAAGTTTAGAAGTTTGACCGTAGGTTGACTTTTGGATATCGGGTTTGAAATTTGGTTTTGGGACTTGGAATAGGTCCATTATGCTATTTAAAACTTTATTGCAAAATTTGGTTTCGTTTGGAGTTGATTTTATATGATTCAGACACTTTGTTGCAATTCTAGAAGTTCTTCAACTTTTCTATGAAATCATGCGTTTTGATGTTCGATTCATAGTTCTAGATGTTATTTGATTTGATCGCGCGAGCGAGTTCGTATGATATTTGTAGACTTGTATAGATGTTTGGTTTAGAGACCCGAGGGCTTGGATGAGTTTTTGACGTGTCGCGGAATGGTTTTGGACTGAGTCTGAACTGTGGTGTGCTGAAGCCTACGGTGTTGCAATTGTGAGAACTAGCACCGCAACTACGACCTTAGCAGAGGCATAATAGGTATCTCAATTGCGATGGGCCATAATTGCGAAGTTGACCTGAGGCGGGGTAGTTTTGCATTTGCGATATTATTGTCACTTTTGCGAGGGAAGCAGGCTTCGTAATTGCGAAGCCAATGTCGCAATTGCGACTTCCCACAGACTGTCACCGCCCCATTTGCGAGGCATTCTTCGCAATCACGAGCGTTCGCAACTGCGAATCTAGTGTCACAATTGCGACACCTATAACTAAACAATAGGTTAGAAAGTCGGACTTTTAATCACATTTTCATATTTTAGAATCCTAGACTTGGTAGGAGGTGATTTGGAGAGGGGATTATCGTCTACAAACATTGGATAAGTGATTCTAATCAATTTCCAACTATATTTCATGATTATATCTTGTATTTAACATTAAATTCATGAGAATCAAAGAGTAAACTTGGCAATTTTTGTCAAAGTTTTGAAAAATGAAGATTTGAGTTTCAAAAGTCGATTTGAACTTGGATTTTAAAATAAAACACATATATAGATTCGTGGGGTTATGGATAGTCAGAATCTGCCCTTGGACCCGGGTTCCAAAAAGTCAATCCCGGGCTTGCCCGGTAAAAACCTGAGTCCAAGGGTAGATTTTGACTACCCATAACCCCATGAGTTCACATATGTATTTTGTTCTCAAATCCAAGTCTAAATTGACTCTCAAAACCCAGATTCTCATTTTTCAGAACTTTGACAAAAATCCCCAAATTTCCTCTTTGATTCTCATAAATTTGATGTTAAATCTATGATATAATCATGAAATATAGTTGGAAATTGATTAGAATCACTTACCCAATCTTTATAGATGAAAATCCCCTCTCCATACCGCCTCCTACCGAGTCTAGGGTTATAAAATGAGAGAAATTGATATGAAATCTGGACTCCCAACCTTTTGTTCAGATGTCATAATTTCGGCGAACCCTCGCAATTGCGAATACTTACTCGCAAATGTGACACTGACAGACTATGGTGGAAGTTGCAAATGTGACATGGGCTTCGCAACTGCAAAGCCTGCTTCCCTCGCAAATGCGACAAAAACGTCGCAAATGCGCACCCACCCAGCCCAGGTACCACTTCGCAATTGCGACCTAGGCATCACAAATGTGACACCTGAAACCCCCTACTAAGATCGCAATTGCGATGCCAGAGTTCGCAATTGTGACACCTGAGGCATTAGCACACTAGTAGTCTAGATTCAATCCAAACCTTTCCGAAATATGTCCGAAACTCACCCGAGCCCTCGGGGCTCCAAACCAAACATAAAAAGTCTAAAAATAATCATACAAACTCGTTCACACGATCAAAATACAAAATTAATATCTAGAACTACAAATCGGACATCAAAACGCATGAATTTCAAAGAAAAGTTCAAGAACTTCTAAAATTACAACCAAGCGTCCGAACCTATCAAACAAACTCCAAATGACACCAAATCTTGTAGACAAGTTCCAAATAGAAAAATGGACCTATTCCAAGTCTCATAACCAAATTCCGAACCCGTTATCAAATAAGTCAACCTATGGTCAAACTTGGGAAATCTTCTAAACCTCAAATTTCCAACTTTCGGTAAAACATGTCAAATCAACCTAGGGACCTCCAAATTCGATTGCGGGCATACGCCCAAGTATAATATCACGTTGCAAACCTATCAGAGCTATCAAAACAGCGTTCCAGGGTCTTTTTGAAAAAAAATCAAGCTTTGGTCAACATATCTAACTTAGACTTCTAAGCAAAGACTCAAAGGGTTCAAATCAACCCAAAACATTCCAGGAACGAAACTAACCAACCCCGCAAGTCATAAAACCACAAATACACATATGTGAAGCATCAAAAGGGGAAACAGGGTGCAAATACACAAAGTGACCGATCGGGCCTTAACATTCTCCCCTTTTTAAAACAAATGTTCGTCTCGAACGTGCATAGAGACATACCTAAAGTGATGAAAAGGTGAGGATAATGATTCCGCATGACGTGATCGGTCTCCCAGGTCGCCTCCTCGATTGAGTGACCCTTCCATTTCGCTGAAGCAATGTTCTTTGATCTCACTTCTAAACTGTCTTTCCAAGAGAGACACCGGGTCCTCGACATAAAATCGTTGTCCGATTAGACTGAGATGAAGTCTAATATATAGGACGGATCACCATAATACTTCCAGAGCATGGAAACATGGATTACCGGGTGGACTGACGGTAAGCTAGGTGGCAATGCAAGCTTGTAGGACACCTCACTATCT
The DNA here is from genome assembly GCF_001879085.1 of Nicotiana attenuata. Lineage (NCBI taxonomy): Eukaryota > Viridiplantae > Streptophyta > Magnoliopsida > Solanales > Solanaceae > Nicotiana > Nicotiana attenuata. Next base: position 287,606 of record NW_017670837.1, on the reverse strand, counting down.
CTCTCAAGGATCTCAAAAGGACCAATATACCTAGGGCTCAACTTCCCCTTCTTCCCGAACCTCATCATACCCTTCATGGGTGAAACCCGAAGCAAAACGCTCACTCCCACCATGAATGCTACATCACGAGCCCTCCGATCAATGTAACTCTTCTGTCTAAATTATGCTGTACGAAGCCAATCCTGAATTAACTTGACTTTCTCCAAGGCATCCCGAACCAAATCAGTGCCCAAATACCTAGCCTCGCCTGGCTCAAATCAACCAACTAGAGAACGACACCATCTCCCATATAAGGCCTCATAAGGAGCCATCTGGATACTCGATTGGTAGTTGTTGTTGTAGGCGAACTCCGCAAGAGGTAGGAACTGATCGCATGAAACCCCAAAATCCATAACATAGGCGTGTAGCATCCTCCAAGATCTGAATGGTGCACTCGGGCTGTCCGTCTGTCTGGGGGTGAAATGCTTTACTCAACTCAACCCATGTGCCTAACTCACACTGCACGACTCTCCATAAATGTGATGTGAACTGCGTGCCTCGATCGGAGATAACTGACACTAGTAGAACACAGAGACAAATAACCTCACGGATATAGATTTGAGCCAGCTTCTCTAAAGAATAGGTAGTCACCACCAGGATGAAATGTGCCGACTTGGTTAGCCTACCACAATGACCCACACTGCGTCCAATTTTTTCAAAGTCCGTGGGAGCCCAACAATGAAATCCATGGTAATACGCTTCCACTTCCACTCGAGAATGTCAAGTCTCTGAAGCAAATCGCCCGGCCTCTGATGCTCGTACTTCACCTATTCACAGTTCAAGCACCGAGCCACAAACTCCACTATATCTTTCTTCATTCTTCTCCACCAATAGTGCAACCTCAAATCCTGATATATCTTAGCGGCACTCAGATGAATGGAATATTGCAAACTGTGGGCCTCCTCAAGGATCAACTCATGCAGCCCATCCACATTGGTCACACGTACCCGGCCTCGTATCCGCAACATCCCGTCATCTCCAATAGAAACCTCTTTGGCATCGCCGTGCTGTACCGCATCCTTAAGGACAAGTAAATGGGGGTCATCATACTGACGCTCTCTGATGTGCTCATACGAAAAAGACCGAGAAACCACGCAAGCAAGAATCCGGTTGGGCTTTGAAACATCCTGTCTCACAAACTGATTGGCCAAAGCCTGAACATCCATGTCTAGTGGCCTCTCTGCTGCCCGTAAGTATGCCAAACTACCCATGCTCTGCACCTTTCTACTCAAGGCATCGGCTACAAAATTGGCCTTCCCGGGATGATGCAGAATAGTGATATCATAGTCCTTCAGCAACTCTAACCATCTCCGCTACCGCAAATTAAGATCCTTCTGGTTGAAAAGATGCTGGAGACTCCGATGGTCGGTATAGACTTCACATAGAACATCATATAGATAATGCCTCCAAATCTTCAATTCATGAACAATAGCTGCAAATTCAAAGTCGTGAACCAGGTAATTCTTCTCATGAACTTACAATTGCCGCGATGCGTAGGCAATCATTCTACCGTCTTGCATCAACACCGCACCAAGTCCAATACGTGACGCATCATAATATACCGTGTAAGACCCAGAACCCATAGGCAATACCAACACAAGGGCTGTAGTCAATGCAGTCTTGAGCTTTTGAAAGCTCGCCTCACACTCCTCAGACCATCTAAAATAAGCATCCTTCTGGGTCAATCTAGTCAAAGGTGCAGCAATGGATGAGAAACCCTATACAAAACGACGATAATTTCCAGCCAAACTAAGAAAACTATGAATCTCAGTAGCTGAAGACGGTCTAGGCCAACTATGAACTGCCTCAATCTTCTTCGGATCTACCTTGACCCCCTCACTAGACACCACGTGACCCAAAAACGTCAGCGAATCTAGCAAGAACTCACACTTGGAAAATTTTGCATACAACTGCTTCTCCCTCAAGGTCTGGAGTACGATCCTTAAATGCTGCTCTTGATCTTCCCGGCTACGAGAATATACGAAGATGTCATCAATAAACATGATGATCACTGAGTCAAGATACTAGAATACCCTATTCATCAGGTGAATAAATATTGATGGGCGTTGGTCAGTCCATATGACATCACTTGAAACTCGTAGTGACCATACCGATTCTTGAAAGCAGTCTTCGGAATATCTAGATCCCGAATCTTTAGCTGATGATACCCTGACCTCAAATCAATCTTTGAGAACATTCTGGCACCCTGAAGTTGGTCAAATAAGTCATCAATGGGCAGTAATATGTACTTGTTCTTCACTGTACCTTGTTCAACGGCCTATAATCAATACACATCCGCATAGAACCATCCTTCTTCATTACAAACAGAATCGGAGCACCCTATGGAGAAACACCCGGTCGGATGAAACCCTTATCGATCAACTCCTAAAGCTATTCCTTTAACTCCTTCAACTCCACTGGTGCCATACGATATGATGGAATAGAATGGGCCGAGTGCTCAGCACCAAGTCAATACCAAAATCAATATCCATATCGGGCGGCATGCCCAATAGGTTTGCTGGGAACACATCTGGGAAATATCTCACTACCGGAACAAACTCAACGGTAGGAGTATCAGTAGTGACATCTGTCACAAAGGCTAGATATGCTTCACACCACTTCTCAACCATCCGATGTTCCTTAAGAAAGGACACAATTGTGCTAGCAATATAATCCAATGTACACCTCCACTCCAACCGCGACGAACCTGGCATGGCCAATGTCATAATGTTGGTGTGACAATCCAGAACAGCATGATAGGAAGAAAACCAATCCATTCCCAAGATCACGTCAAAATTTACCATACTAAGCAGCAATAGATCAACTCTTGTCTCATAACCACCAATAATGACTAAACAGGACCGATAAACACGGTCTAGAATAATAGAATCTCCCACAGACGTGGACACATATACAAGAGCACTCAAAAAATTTCATGATATATCCAAATACGGAGCAAAGTAAAATGATACATATGAATAAGTGGATTCCAGATCAAGTAAGACTGATGCATTACTATGACAGATCGGAACCATACTTGTGAAGACAACATCCAATGCAACCGCCTCCGTCCTACTAGGAAAAGCATAGAAGCGAGCCTAACCTCCCCCTCTAGGGAGACCTTTACTCGCCTGAACTCCACCCCTAGCTGGCGGTACAGGTGGAGCGGCAACTAGAGCAATAACTATTGCCTATGAACCCTGTGAGCCCTGAGGAATTCGTGGAGCCTGTGAAGTATATGGAGGTGTAACCCTCCTGAGTCTAGGGTGGTCCCTCACCATATATCTGGTATCACCACACTCAAAATAAGCTTTCGATGGGCATGGCTGTTAAAATTGACACTGACCTAGTCGGCTAGACGAACCGCTGAAGGCACCCTGTGTAGTAGATGCGCTGGACAGTGGCTGAGCAAATAGGAAACCTAAGACCTCGGAATAACCAGAGCACCGCTATTAGTTGGAAGTGCTGAATGAACTAGGAGGCTCACATAGCCTCTGCCATGATGGGCTGCAACTGGAGGGCGGGCAATACTATATTCTCTAGAATCTCGAGGCCTCTTGGCCTCCTTGTCCTCCCTCTCTTGGCTCAGCATACCCTCCAGCCTCCAAGGGATCTCTACAACCCGCTGAAATGGAGTATCCATCTCCAACTCTCGAGCCATGCTGAATCGAAGATCATAATTGAGGCCCTTAATAAGTCTACAGACTCGCTCTCTAATTATAGAAACCAAGGCAGGTGTATGTCAGGACAACTCACTGAATCTGATAGATACTCAGACACTAACATAGTCCCCTGACACAGCTACTCAAACTCGGTGCGACATGCATCATAAATGGTCTGGGGAACAAACTCTCTCAATAACATCTTTGAAAACTTATCCCAAGTGAGTGGGGTTGCATCATCTGGCCTACCCTCCTCGTAATCCTGCCACCAACGATATGCTACTCTTGATAGCTAAAATATAGTAAAAGTAACTCCGCTCACCTCCATGATACCCATGGTGCGAAAAGTATGGTGGCACTTCTCTAGAAAACCACGATCATCCTCGGTACTTGTGCCACTGAAAGTAGGAGGATCATACCTCTTGAACCTCTCAAATCTCCTCTGCTCCTCCTCAGACGCATCTGGGCTAATCGCAGGCTGAACTAGCATAGCGGGATGTGCTGGCAAGACACCCAGGACTTGATCCATGTGGACCCACTGCTTTGGAGTATGGGAGTTTGAGCTCCTCCCTAGCCTGAGATGTGGCTGGTGCAAGGGGAATCAATCCCGCCTGAGCTACAATGCCGTACATGCTCAAAAACTATGCTAGGGTCTCTTGAAGTCCAAGGGCAACAACAGGCATCTCAGGTTCCTATCAGCTACTAGAGGCTCCTCAATCACTACTCGGGCAGGTGCTCTGTCTTCCGCATGTTCCCCGACCTTGCGCGGCTCTAGCAGTAGGCACGAGTGTCTGATTTTCGGATCCAGCAGTGCGTGTCCTCACAATATATGAGAGAATAGAAAGACAAAGATTCAGATTTCGAAGTCAACAAATTCACACGATAAGAAATTAAGGAAGTGGAATTTCCTAATAGTTTCGTAGCCTCTCGAAGATAAGTACAGACGTCTCCGTACCGATCTGCAAGACTCTACTAATCTTGCTTATGACTCATAAACACCTATGAACCTAGAGCTCTGATACCAACTTGTCACGATCATGAATTCCCACCATAGGATGTCATGATGGCACCTAGTCTCTAAGAATAGGTAAGCCTAACATACACGAGGATATGAAAGAAACAACGACTAAAAACATGAAATAAAGCGGATAAGTCTCATAATAACTTCAATACAGAACCACAATACAAAATTCCTAAAATCGGTGAGACTGAGTCATAAGCTCTATAGAAATGTACAAAAATCTCTAATACAACATTGTCTGAATAGAGGTTAAACAATATTAAGAGAATGGCATAAGGTGACTCCGAGGCTTGCAAGCGTCGGGCAGGTATACCTTGATGTCTCCGAAAATAGCTGAATGATCACTAGCGTTCGGCACGAGCAGATATACATAGATCTGCATAATAATATGCAGAAGTATAGTATGACTACACCACAATGCTACCCGGTAAGTATCAAGCCTAACATCAGTAGAGTAGTAACAAAGCCAAGTCAGTATACCTACTAGGACAAGATAAAATGAACAGAGTATAATAAAGACCAATAACGGAAAATGAGGAAATGAATGATAAAAAACAGTACAATAATGTAGGCTAATAGCATAATTTAAGGCAAGAAAAAGCAACAAGAAGTGAACACATGTGGAGAAAAACAAGTAATCAAATACGAGCAAATAAAAGTAAGACAATGAAGAAAGCTACAAAAATTGTTCAACCAACAAGCCTTTTTAACATGGAATGTACAACAAGAATCACAACTGAGGTACCACGCCTCGTATTCGCATTTCACAATTTCAATCACAATCTTTCCTTATATAACTGTGTGAGCCTTGCATTTTATTTTTAAAAAACATGTTCCCAAAATAGCTACACGCGTTTTAGCCCCCTTATCCCACCGTGTGGCTTCGTAATTTCCTTACTAGCAACACGCGTATAAATCTCACCTTATCTCACTGCATGCATATCAACCCATATCCTTATACACCACATGCGTATCAATATCACAACACAATAATCAACTCGCACCACATGTGTCCATATACTACAACAGTTGCCAAAATTAATAATACCAATGTTACCATAACATATAGCGCATGGCTCAATCAAAATATATACCAAAATCTCAATAACAACAAAATGGATGAGGAATACTCAACAAGGGAACATATCTCAATAATTAACAACTTCAACCTCAATGTGATAATAGTTTTCACAACTTCAACATCAATAACCCAACAAGAAGATATTCTACGAAATAACAACTAGGGAGATAGCAACTTTAACTAAAGCATATAAGAGCAATTACAATAATAAAGGATAGAACGAATGCTAACAACGACAATTAGAGCATGTGACAGTAAATTCAACAATGAAGGATGTAACATGTTATAACAAATTTAATTAAATGCATGAAAAAAGTCTAAAAGTCTAAATCAGTCAAAATACCATATAAAGCCAGTGTACACACTCGTCACCTCATGTACACATCTTCTACATAGTACAATTAACACAATCAACCCAAATCATATGGGGTAGTTCCCCTACACAAAGTTAGGCAAGATACTTACCTCAATTAGGCCAAATCAACCCTCGAAAATAGATTTTCCCCTAATACTCTCCTCCACATGGCTCAAATCTAACCAAAAAAGACTTGATAACATCAAACAATGCAAGGGAAACCAATTACAATAGATAAAGCTTTGATCTTTACACATTTCTCAAAAAGTCAATAAAAGTCAACCCCGGGCCCACCCGATTATACCCGGGTCCAAGGGTAGATTTCAACTATCCATAACCCCACGAGTCTATATATGTGTTTTGTTATCAATCCGAGTCCAAATCGACTCTCAAAATCCAAATTGTAATTTTTTAAAACTTTGACAATGATCCCCAAAATTTGCTCTTTGATTTCCTTAAATTTGATGTTTAATGTAAGATATAATCATGAAATATAGTTGAAAATTGATTAGAATCACTTAACCAATATTTGTAGATAAAAATCCCCTCTCTAAATCGCCTCCTACCGAGTTTAGGGTTCTAAAATGGGAGAAAATGATATGAAATTCCGACTCCCAGCCATTTTGTTCACCTGCAGATATCGCAATTGCAACACTAGATTCTCAATTGCAAACCCTCGCAATTGCGAAGACTTTCTCTTAAATGCGGCACTGACTGACTATGGGGGAAGTCGCAAATGCGATATGGGATTTGCAGTTGCGAAGCCTGCTTCCCTCGCAAATGCGACAAAAACGTCGCAAATGCAAACCTACCCAACCTAGGTACCACTTCGCATTTGTGACCCAGGCATCACAAATGCAACACCTGAGCCCCCTGCTAAGGTCGCAATTGCGATGCTAGTGTTCACAATTGCGACACCTGATGCATCAGCACACCAGGAGTCCAGATACAGTCCAAACATTTCCGAAAGGGAAAAAGGCCAAAATTGTCCCTCTACTTTGAATAATTAGTCACATTTATATCCGTTTTTACTTTCCGTCTAGAATTGTCCCTACCGTTAACGTAGTAACTAAAATTAACCCTAACCCTAACAGATGTCCAACATGGCACATGGGACCCCATAATAATTTTTCAACTAAGAAAATAAGAATCCATTTTTAAAAATCCGCCCTACCCTATAGGATGACACTAGAACCCATTAATTAGTCTTCTTTTTCATTGATTAAAGAAGATCAATAGTCAGGCGGAAAGAAAGATCATCTTCCTTGTCAGGTCGACACCGAAAATTTTAATCTAACACCCCATTCGAATCAGCACAAAATGCCTCAAACATTAGATTCGAATTCTAAAAAATGTTTCCAACAAAAATTTATAACACCCAATTGAATTCTAGTAAAGGTTTTTAGATCTGATTTTTTCTTCTTTTTAATTCAAGCTTGAAGCTCCTTCAACGGAGGCAATTTTTTTTCCTCGAAGTAGATTTTTCCGCAGCAAAATCACTTCAGCCAACCTATTCCAACTCTAAATTAAAGTAGAACTGACATATTTCGAAAATCTCAAAAATCGATATACACAGTAATGATCTATTGTTGAACCCAGAAAGTTAGATTTTTTCTTTTCAACAAAATGAAGTTAGAATACAAAACTTTGATTAAACTTTATTAGAGTATTACTACAATGGACTATTAAACATAGAATCTTTTATTTGACAGTGAGAACTAGTGGAGATGGAGTTTAGTACGATATGTCGTGGCTATGGTGTAGCTAAGTAACAGTTACCGAGTTTTGGCTATTTTATTGAGTGGACTTATGGGTTCATGGATAGTCAGTGAAATGGATCAGTTCTTTTAAATTGGGTTCAGAATTTGCCTAGCTGTCAGTTTAGGAGAAGGGTCCCAGGTGACATCTGTTAGAGTTAGGGGTAATTTTAGTTACTATGTTAACGGTAGGGATAATTTTATACAGAAAGTAGAAACGGGTATAAACGTGACTAATTATTCAAAGTAAAGGGACAATTTTGGCCTTTTACCCTTTTCGAAATACGTCCGATACTCACCCGAGCCCTCGGGACTCCAAACCAAATATCCACACAAGTCTAAAAATATCATACGAACTAGCTTGCATGATCAAACACAAAAATAACATCTAGAACTACGAATCAGACATCAAAACGCATGAATTTCAAAAAAAAAAGTTCAAGAACATCTATAATTGCAACCAAGCGTCTGAATCTATCAAATCAACTTCAAATTATACCAAATTTTGGAGAAAATTTCCAAATAGCAAAATGGATCTATTCCAAGTCTCAAAACCAAGTTTCGAACCCATTAGCCAATAAGTCAACCTAAGGTCAAACTTCAAAAACCTTCTAAAGCTCAAATTGCCAAAGCAAAACAAGTCAAATAAACCTAGGAACTCCTTAGTTTGATTTTGGGCATACCATCAAGTCCAAAATCACAATACGGACCTATCAGAGCCATAAAAATACCGTTTCGGGGTTGTTTTTACAAAAGTCAAACTTTAGTTAACATTTCTAACTTAAACTTCTAAGCAAAGACTCAAAGAGTCTAAATCAACTCAAAACCTTCCCTGTATGAAACTAACCAATCCCGCAAGTTATAAATAATAAATACACAATGTGTGAAACATCAAAAGGAGAAACGGAGTGCAAATACACAATACAATCGTCGGGTCGTTACACATGGCCCCTCAACACATTCACTAGAATAAAGATCGCAAACAAATACATAATCTCACATCGGTCTACTATGAACCAATGACCTATTTTTATAGTGGTATATTATACACTACCAGTCAAGTACTGTGCATAATTTTTTTGCAGAAACCCAAATAAATAATGACGAAGAAGATGAGATGCAAACACTTACCACACGAAAGAATTATACAATATACCACTTAAAATGAAATATCAATCCAACGTACCGCCAATTTCATCCCCAAAATCGACAGATCCAAAAGTTTGTGCTTCCTCTCCAAAATCGATAATTCGAAAAGAATGAGGCTTTGGGAGGAATGAAAAAGGGAGACGACCTCTATGTGAGGAATGAAAGAAAAATAAGCTTTAATGGAAGATTCAGCCGTGGAAAATGGGGATTGGGACGCTGCTGAAATGCGGAGATTGGATGGGAGTATTGGATTTTTTCTTTTCTTTTTTAAATTTGGCAATATTGCATTTATATATGTTGGGCCAAAGTTTAATAATTAGAATATCGGGGATAAAGTCTGAACTTCCCCCTTTCACTTTATAATTAACCCAAATCTCCTTTAAGCACTAATTAAGTAAGACGCTCAATCCTACAATAATTAAAATGAAGATCAATTTGCAATATAAGTTTAAAAAAAGATCATGTGACCAAGAGTCCCTAGTCTCTGAGTGACTTGATATAGATTTTAATGGTTTGTATATGTTTCATTTAGAAGAATAACTAACTATCCTATGTGAATGGTAACGCATAAATTTTCGGGTAGTTTCATGGATAGTTACTCAAAAAAGTAATAAACTTTGCTAAACATCACGAAAGTCACTAAAAAGATTAAATTCATTCAACTTTGCCTAAGTGTCATAAAAAAAATATATCTCCTTTGTTTTCTCCTAGCAATTTTCACTCATACTACGATGAAATTGAGTGATTTTTTCATCACAAAATTTTAGTACAGTAACCTTCGTAATACTTAGATAAGGTAGATGATTTATTCGATCAACAAAATGTTAGCGATTTTGGTGCAATAAAGTAAAATTATTTAACCATCATAAAATTAAGAAAAAGTTTCTCGACTATTCAACCCCAAACAATATAATATCCGCATAGCTAATATACAACTTTGCGAACCTATAGCTCAACAAAAAAGTCAAGCTCCAACAACGTGAGCGTTATTTTCATTTGCACCAAAATTTAGCGATCTTCCTACCGACTTTTGCATGATCTTCCATACTTGTACCCAACTAACGTGATCAAGCATATACATTTCTATTTCAGCTAAAAAAGAAAAAAAAATACAAAAGGAGAGATAATGCAACTAAGAGAAAATCCGAAATTCTTCTTCCCAAAGATCCAAAGAGCCGAAATTAAAATAAAAAATGGAAGAAATTTATTGTTACAGTACGTGAATTGATGCAGAATCAACAAGAAAATGAAATTTATACAAAAAAATTTCCAACAAAAGTAAGAGAAATTCCTTTTTTTTAAAAACTTTTTTCAGTGATCCAGTATACATTTAGCACAGTGAAGAACGAAATAGTGAAGATAAGTTTGTCAATTTCGTTGGAAATTGTGACAACTAGTAAACCCAACTCCTGAGTTTGACAGTAACCAACTCAATTACTGATTTGGGTAGCAAACTAAATACTCAATAATGGAATTACAATAGGAATTACTGAGACAAATTAGTATCTAAAGATATAGACCAGAAGGGAGATGAGAAGAACAGATACATAAAGGGGATGAGAGGAAATCAGAGGATCACTCATAATTTTAGTCTATCATATTTCAACTACTACTTTCTTATTTGTAGTTTTTTTTAACACAAAACATGGATAATTATATTTCTTAAACAAAGTTACATAGACACAGTTGATGTTTTAGGGCATTACTATTGCCCATAGTTGCTAAATAGTTACAAACAGTAGTAGAAATATCCTTAACGCTATTACAAACACCATGCTTGTTCTTGATCACTTCATGTTCAACAAAAAAGGGTGGACGAGCATGGTAAAAATACTTAGTAGAGGATGGGCTCTTGATGGCTTCCTTGGCCAGCCTATGTGCCACTTCGTTTCCTTCCCTGAAATTATGCTTCAGTTGTGGGAGCTTTAGTTGGTGCATTAACCATCTGCATTCAGAAACAATGTTAGAGAAGTTATAGCAATCCTCATATATAAGCTTGATGACTTCCGTACAATCTGTTTCAATTTTCAAATATAGGAAGTTCATTTCTTTCGCAATTTTTAATCCTTCTAGTAATGCCATCAACTCTGCATGTGTAGGTGAAATTGCTTGACTTGCTTTGTGGAATCCCACAATCCAATCTCCATTGCTATTACGGAATGTACCACCAAGCCCAGCTGCATTATTGTTACTAGAAAAGGCACGATCACAATTTAATTTAATCACACCTTTGGGTGGTGTGTCCCATTTGATTTTAATTTTGATTTTTTAAGCCTCAAGGGATTTTTCTCCGTGAAGAATTTGAATTCCCATGCTAGATGAATAATCTTTCTGGCTTCCAGGTTACGATCTAGATTGTTGATATTATTATGATCGTTTTTTCCAAATTTCCCAGATGGAGAAAGGAAATAAAGTGTCTCAATTAACCTGGTGATTACTACATTGCATGAAGATATCCCTCAGCTTCACTAGCCAATCAGTGTTGTCCCTATTAATATTAAGGAATGGAAGGCCCATATTCTCCCAAAAGCGATTTGAGTCTGGACATTTAATAAAAATGTGTTGGGTGTCCTCTACCCCAAGTTTGCAAATAGTACATGTAGCATCAATATTGATTCCTATTTTAGCTAGATAGGCACGACAAGAGATACGATTATGCATGTGATACCTGAATATTCGATTTGATACCCTACTACTAATTCTTCTTCTGCTTCTGGTAAATCAAGAGGTAATCTTTCACACTCGGCTAGAGAAGAAATTAGAAAAACGATAAACCCGATGGGTTGACGCCACAAATTCCACCCCCAAAAACCATATTTTGACTGCGCCCTTGGCAAAAACTTTATTTTGTTGGGGCAATGGAGGTTCCAAATTCATTTAAAGAGGTGGTAGATGGATTGACATTTGATAGGAGGTTGTAGCAGGATTTAGTAGTAAATAGACCATTTGAGTTGATGCTCCGGCTAATTCCATCAATGTTTGATCCTTTACTAGGGATAGGGGTAAGGGTCGAATTATTGAGGATATCGGTGGGCAATTCAAATGAAATATCCTTAATATTACATTCATTTTTTTGATGAGGTTTCCTATCGAAATATTAAGGTCATTCTTACTTAGAGGGCCTTCTATAGAGCTTCTAAGGGATTTAGAGTTATAGATCCAATTGGTATACCAAATACTAATCTTAGAGTTAGTAGTCGGATGCCAAAGAATACCATTGTTATACAATTTTTATCCCTTAAGGATAGATTTCCGGACGAAGGAGGTGCAAGTTACAACTTTATTCTTTGTATATTTGGCTGTTATCAGCTGACCCCAAGGAGTGTTAGGGTTTCTCATTATTCTCCATGCAAGACTGGAAAGTAACACCATATTTTTAGCTTTAGCAGGGCGAATACCTAGCCCACCCTCATTCTTATCACTAGTCACCTTTTGCCAATTGATGAGGTGCAGTTTTTTTGCTAAGCTAGTGGATCCCCAGATAAAATTCCGTTGGATTTTATCTATTTTCTTTAGGATTTTAGGCGTGGGGGGGGGGGGGAGGGGGAGAAGGTTATATTGCATAGAATGAATAGGAATGACACCTAAAGTACTAGAAGCTAGTGTAGTCTTTTCAGCCATATTTAGGAAGGAACACTTCCACTGAGACAATTTGGTTTGCAATTTATCTATGACAAAATTGGACGTCTTTGGTAGTGGGAGAGTGATTTAGGATTGAAAAAGCAAGGTATTTACCAAACTCATAGGTGGATTTTATGCCAAATAGATTTGTGAGATTTAAGATGATATCATTGGAAAATTTTTTGAATAAGACAATTCTTGATTTAAAAGTGTTTATTGATAGCCCGGATTCATCACAAAAAAGGTCCATGCAAGATTTTATGCAATGACCCGTTTTTTATTTGCTTTCCCCATTAGGGTTATATCATTAGCAAAAAGTATATGGGAGAAGGAGGGCCCTTTTTGCCTAATGTTAATTGATCCCATCTTAATAGGTCCACTTCGTGATTTATTAGTCTAGATAGGAGTTCAAGGCAAAGTATGAATATGTAGGGGGATATAGGGTCTCCTTGACGAATACCCCGATTAGGTTTGAAGAAATTTGTTCTAGAGCCATTTACTAGGATCCCCATAGAGCTTTTACTTATACAATGCATAATTAGACGAGACAAATTCGCAGGAAACTTGAAGTATTTAAGGGTCCTATACACAAAAAACCATTCTAGTCTATCAAAAGGGTTCTCTAAGTCTAATTTATTATCATATCAAAGTTGGATTTTTTTGATCTACGAAGGTTATTCATAATTTCTTGAATAATAATGGCATTATCACATGCTCTTCTGCTCTTAATAAAGCTGGATTGCATGGGACTGATAAGGTAAGGGAGCAAAGGTTTTATCCTATTAGCATTGATTTTAGTGATAATTTTATAAGAAGTGTTACAAAGACCAGTAGGTCTAAAGTTTTTAAGGTTGTTTGCATTAGGAAATTTTGGTATGAGACAAATAAAGGTATCAATGATGCCACTAGGCAAGGATTGGGTTTTGAATACCTTTTGACAGTAATTTGTAATAGAGTCACCAATGATATGATAATATTTCTGGTAAAAGAAAAGGATGAATTCCATCCGGGCCTGGAGCCTTAAAAGGTTTAAAAGAAAATATGGTCTTGGTGATTTCCATATTAGTTAAAGGTTTATCAAGGCTGCTCAGGTCAACATTATTAAGGCACGAGTGATCACTTAAGATAATGTTTTTAGGAGAGGAAATTTTAGATGTCTTAAAGGCTTTCATAAAGAAGGAAAAAGTATGGTCTAGAATTTGTTTAGGTTCAAAAATCCAGTCTCCATTATCATTAGTAAAGTAAATAATGGCATTAAGACGTTTATGATTAGAGGCCATAACATGGTAATACTTGGTATTGGCATCACCATCGTTGAGCCAATTAATTCTAGATCGAAGTTTCCAAAAACCATGTTCCATTTTTAGAATATTATTGTACTCAAGTTACAAATTTGATTCTAAATCTTGTAAGAAAAGACTATTATACTCATTAGGTGAAGACTGGATTCCATTTAGTCTAGCTAGAATCCTTTTTTTTTTCTTTTTGAAAATATCTCAAAAAGTATTATTCTTCCATTTGATGACCTCATCCCTAAAATGGTTTTGAGCAGTAATAAGATCATTATCATTCCAACAATGCTTTACTATGTTAATAAAATCAGGATGCCTACACCAAATTATTTCCAAACGAAAATGTTTACTACAGTGATTCACATTCTTAGGGATAAGGTTAATCAACAAGGGATTATGATCAGAGTGAGTCTTAGGGAGGTGAATGACCACTGCTTTGGGATATAATGATAACCAATCTTTGTTAACAAAAATTCTATCTAGTCTTACCATAGTTAAACCCCTAGACTTTTTCCTATGGTTAGACCAAGTGTATTTGCACCCCTTGTAACCTAAGTCTAGTAAATTACAATTGTTAATGCTATTCCATAAAGAGTTACTACGCCTACGGTTGATGGGTTATCACTAAGTTTGTCATTAAAACTAAAAATATCGTTGAAATCTCCCTCTAATAACCAAGGACCCTTATAACAATTATTAATATTTTCTATATTGTTCCATAACTCACGTCTTTCATTCTTAGTTCTAGCATAAATAGAGGAAAAAAGCCAAGTAGTTTGAGAGGGGAGTACCTCAATAGTCGCATGAATCTCCTGATTTCTCCTAATGAAGTTATGAACTTTGACAACACTGGAATCCCAAAGGATAACCATACCTCCAGATTGGCCCTCACTTGGAACCTCAATCATTTCTGCAAATGCAAAATCACTAAGGAGGGAGATGTGATTTTCCATTCTTGTTTCCAATAGAGTTACCATGCATGGCTTATGCGTATCTACCATCTTTCTAAAGTTAATACGGAAATTATCATTGTTACCACCACGGATGTTCCATATTATTATGTTAGTAGGTCTATACATCATTGCATGGTTATTTTTCGGACCATTCTCCATCTATGCTTGCAGCAGTGGGTTCCTCCTTAGTGAATGGAGCAAAATCATCGCATGATTTCTCACTGTTGGATCCTGTGGAGGCCGGATGTCCATCGAGCATTTGTGTAAGGCTGGTGGGCAGCTGAGAATATACCTCTTCTCTTGCACTTCCCTGAAGAGATACACCTTTACATCGTTTAGCCTTGAAAATTCCACTATTTGTTCTGACCTTAGCAGGTTCATTTCTAATACTTGCATTTGTTGGTGATCTTCTGGTTCTGGAGCATTGGGGTGGATTTATGGAGGGGGTAGATTTACTGGAGGAGGCAGAGGGGGCTGATTTACTGGAGGAGGTTGAAAAGCTTGGCTCTATGCTTGGCTCTGGGCTACACTCCATGGTGTGAAGATTGGATTCATGAGTGATATCTCTCCGGGTGGGAAGAAAGGGAGATCCATTGTCATATTTTGTGGAGGAAGAGGATTGAAGTGGTGAGGCAGATTCCACTGGCTCCTCATTGCACGTGCTTGGTTTGCACTCATTAAGGGAACTAGTGGATGAAGGACATTGTTCAACCAAACATGGTTTTGGCAGTTGTTCATAGCCATATGCATTTCCTTGGATACTAGTTGGGCCAGGAAGTGTGAGTTTTGAAGAATTATTATTGTCTCTTGGCCGTTCAATATCATGTTGAATGATACTGCATGGCCCATTAGGGCTCGTTCTATCCACGATAGAGGTTGGTGTTCTTGAGGAAGAGGGGTTGGATGAAGAAGATGGTTTGATTTTCTGTCTGATTGGGTGGGTTTGGTTGGAGATTTGCCATTGTGTGTGCTCTTTGGTGTTGTAGGATTTGGACTAGACTGTATCTTCTGCTTTGTGAGGTTGGCAGTCTTGGCATTTTCCTTGCCGGGAGTCTGGTTATGAAGGTAATTTGAGGCTCGTTGGCAGAGTGGTTACTGAGTTAAGGAGTAGGTTTGTAATTATTGTGTCTATTTGCATGCCCTGGTTGCTTGAGAGGGGAGAGATTTTATTCAGATTTGGGGAGTTCATAGGGTTTGGCACGTGAACTGTATCACTGGCCATTTGTGTATCCAATGGAAGGGGATGGGCCAAGTGTTGTGGGTCCAAATCTTCTTCCATGTACTTGTTAGTATTAACTAAGGGAGAATTAGGGTGATTTTGTTTTGCTGATAAATCCACTGCCTTGTATTGGAGAGAGGAATTGGTGTATGTGTGTGTAGGGGGGAGGGGGGTTAGGGATGTGATTAAAATTTTTAAGGAGATTATTAGGGTGCATGGCATTTAAAAAAGCATCTGACACGTGGCTATTGGTTGCATGCAACGATGGCACATCCTTAGTAGTGTAATCTGAGGGATTTTCCACATATTTTGTTTTATTTTTATTTTGGGTTGTGGGCAGATTCAGCAAGGCCAAATATCTATTTTCATTAGTGATATTATTAGCAAGAGAAGAAGACTAGTTATTATGGCTAAACTTATTTTTGGAATAATATTGATTACTTATAGCATTATTATTTGTATTGATGAGTTGAGAAGGAGTAGACTTACCTGGAACCCCTGCGAAGTGGTTTTAACCATACCTGGATTTTGGCGTGCCACATTCCTTTTTTCATTGGCTCTTTTTCTTCTTGAAAAGCTGACCTTGCCTGCCACATTCCTATTTTCATTAGCTCTTGTTCTTCTTGTAAAGCTGACCGTTTGCCACACCTCTTCATTCATTGCTTGGGTATCAATGCGCACTGGATTGGGGAGTTGAACAGATTGGCAAAGCTGGAGTTCTTACTGGCATGATTTTAATGTGTGGGCATTTAATTGAAATGTGCCCTAGTCTTCCACAAGCTTTACATAGAAAATTTTCACCCTCATATTGGACAACTTGTTTATGGTTTCCTATATGGATAAGAGGGATAACTGGATCCTCAAGGGGTAGTTCTATGCATAATCTTGCATAACGGCCACCTAAGGTCGACGACGTACATGCATCTATTTTTAATAATTCCCCAAGAGTGTTACCTATTTTTTTAAAATGAGGCCATCATAGAACTCGGTTGGTAATTGTGGTAGACGAACCCAAACGACTGTTAGAGAATTGTTTTCATCTTTTGCTACAAAGTTTGGTTTCCATCTTTGGACTGAGAGGAAATGTCCAATAATCAACCATTGACCATAATGAAGGACCCTAAACATGTGTTCCTCACAATTGAACTTAGTGATGTAATAGTCGGCTCCTAGACCAATTAAGGCGAAATTATCATGGATTTTCCAGGTTTCTTGAATTTTTCTTTTTAGAAGATTATGCTGGATTCTTTTACCATGAAGTTTAATAATAAGTGAGAACCTCCATGGTTGATAGACATGGTTCTGTTCTTCCAAGGATAGATGAATTTAGTGATCCTTTATAGAAGTATAGTTGTTTGATATCCGATTTGACTCTTGTGCAGTTGAAGGGTAATTTTCAAGAGTATGGATTAGAACCTTCATGAAGGAGCTATGCTCTCCTGCTATTAGTTTCTCTTTGAAGCTAGAACAAAGATCATTTGATATAATTTGAGTGGTTTTAGGACCAATATCAGGTGGTTTGGGAGGGATCTGGTTTGATTGGGTTGAGATTTCCATAGTCATTGAAAAGTTGAGGTTGAAGAAGAAATGTTTTCTTTTAGTGAGCGCTTTTAGAGAGTAATATTCTGAGCCTCTTAGTCGTACAAATGGAACACTTATTTATAGTTGTTGCTCTTCTAGAATTTGCTCCTGCTCACGCGTTCTCTACCCAGTCTGCCAAACAAAATCAGTTAGAGCTTTTGGCGTTTTGCCAATTCTCGTGTTGCGCCTCACGTTTCCAGTTCCTTGAGGATCCATGACGTGACTGCTGATTAGGATAGCTGATTGGGCATCGGAAGTGTTCATAATAGAAATTGTGTTGTTATCAAGTCTAGTTTCAGTTTTGACAATTTATTTGTAATAGTTTCAGAACAAATCAGATTTGATACTAAAATTTAATTTTTCAGAAATCAAATTCATTATGAGGGATGGTTTATCACCTATACTAATTTACAACGCCATTGGTATCCGTTTGTATAAATTGAAGAAAAAAATCTAAAATTCACTGACGATCCGTCATGTGTAATGTTGAAGGAGATGTCAATCGGTGTTGGCTGCTTGAATGGTAATTCAGCTGCTACAAATTTAGGCGGTATAAATAGAGGCAAGAGACTGATAATGCATCTAGTGAAGCTATTGATAACAATTGATGCAGTATGCTAGATAATATTTTAAACTAAAAGGTTGCAGAGGATCAGGTTTACAAGGACAAAGAGACAAATGTTAGTCAAATGAAGAACCACGCTGTGCGTGAAAAGTTTCATTTAAGGTGAAGCGATAAAGTGCAATAAGGTACAGTAATATTTGTATATTCTATTATATCTTTGTATAAATGAGTAGAAATATGTACATAAAGGAGATATTCATGTAGCTTATGTATGTATTATTGCGTATAAACCAATATAACAATGTGTGCTATCTGAATAATAAATTTTTGAGCATAACATAATGCGTTTGGTGGATATGTTATTGTGTATAAATTTGTATTTATTAGTACATAATTAAAAAGTCAGACTCTTGAAGTCTTTTGTGGCGCCGCTCGGGGTATTTCTGTGAGTCCTCGGAATGAAATGGTACCGGAAAGGATTTTACGCTTCAAGAGAGGAAAAAGTGAATGGAAAATTGTGAGATATAGCTGATATGAAGTACCTGGATCTGCACAAAAAGATGTGCAGAAGCGTAGCATGAGTACACCACAATAGTACCCAATAAATATCAACCCTAACCTCGGTAGAATAGTGACGAGGTCAGGTCAAGA
The DNA here is from genome assembly GCF_001879085.1 of Nicotiana attenuata. NCBI lineage: Eukaryota > Viridiplantae > Streptophyta > Magnoliopsida > Solanales > Solanaceae > Nicotiana > Nicotiana attenuata. Next base: position 268,660 of record NW_017670837.1, on the reverse strand, counting down.
CCCTACTAGAATAAATAAGAAAACTGAACAGGTATATGACAGTATGCTAATGAAAAATAATGGAAATGATACAATGAAGAAATATAACAAGAATAGCTACACTAAACTAAGGCAATTAAGACATCACATAGGGAAACAAAGAATAAAATGCCAAGGAAACAATGCAAACAAAACACAAGTGATGTAATTGAAAGGTATCAACAAGAATCACAACCGAGGTATTGCCTCGTAGTCTCATTTCATAAATCAAATCACAGTCTTTCCTTATATCACCGCGGGAGCCTTGCATTTAGTTTCGAAAATCAATTTTCCGAAATAGTTACCCGCGTTTTAGCCCACCTTATCACGCCGCGTGACTTCAAGTAGTTCCCCTACTAGCAACACGTGTATCAATCCCATCTTATCTCACCACATGCGTTTCAACCCCAATTCTTATACCACCGCATGCGTATTAATATCACAACATATTATAAATCGCACCTCACGTGCCCAATACAACCACTTGCCAAAGAAGTCAACAATAATAGAGTTTCCACAGTGAATAGCCCATGGCTAAACCACAATATGTACAAGAGTCTCAACAATAGCAACCGGAAGTGAATAACTCAACAAGAATGGTATTTCAACAAGTTTACTAACTTTGCCTCAATGTGAATCACATGCTTTATAACTTCAACACCAAAATTTACAATAAGATATCCCAAGAAATAACAACTTCAAGTAAAGGAACTCAACGGTTAAATAATGAATAAGTAACTGAGAGAACAATAACTTCAATTAAGCATGTAAAGGCAATTAGCAAGTAAGAGATAAGACAAGTATTAACAATATCAAGTAAAACATGTGAAGATAGACTAATGATGATGAATATAACATGTTATAGCAACTCAATTAAAGGCATGAAAGGAATATACGTAGCTAAAACCGGCCAATTACCACATTTAGCTTGTGTACACACTTGTCTTCTTGCGTACACGAATTTCACATACCACAATTAACACAAAACCACACCAATCCAAGGGGTAATTCTCCTACACAAAGTTTGACAAGACACTTACCTCAAAATAGCTAAATCAATCCACTAGTAAGCCTTTTCCACAGTTATCCAACTCCAAACGGATGGAATCTAGCCAAAACAACTTCATACCATAAATACAAACTATAGGAAGCTATTCTGAACAATAAAGCTGTAATCTTTAAAGAGAAACAAAAAGTCAACTCAAAAAGTTAACCTCAGGCCCGTGTATCGAAACCCGACCAAACATACAAAATCTAAATGCCCATTATATAATGAGTCCAACCATACAAAAATTACTCAAATCCGACTTAAAATCGTCTTTGAAATCCCCAAAAATTTGTCTAAGAAGTTTCACAAATTTTCCCTAAAATTTCTAACTCAAATCACTAATTAAATGACAAAAATAACAATGGATTCAAGTATAATAGCCAAATTCGAGTTAGAATCACTTACCGTGATGATTTCCTTGAAAATCCCTCGAAATATTGCCACAAACCGAACTCTCTAGGTCAAAAGATGAAAAATAAAATAAACCCTTGTCTCTAGCCTTTTCTGCCTAGCGATGTACGCTTTTGCGGTCAAACTGTCGCACCTGCGACCCATACCTATGGAATAATCCATCGGTGCGGTTCCCACTATGGCTAGGCAAGTCCGCTTCTGTAGAGAATAACGCGCACCTGCGCGTCCGGTCCTACAGAACGTGGGCGCACCTGCGCACCCGCGCCTGCGGAGGGTCTCCGCTTCTGCGACCCTAGGCCTGGCTATCCCTTTCCTCTTCTGCGATGCTTCTCTGGCGCCAGCGAGTCCGCACCTGCGGCCATTCCCACAGCAGGTGCGGTGACACCAGAATAACAGTCCCTCAGCGAACAACAAAGTCCAAACTTAGCTTGATTTCAATCTGGTTCACAACCGGGGCCCCCGGGACCCCATCCGAATATACAAGCAAGCTCCAAAAAACATAACGGACCTACTCGAGGCCAAAAATCATATCAAACAATGTCGACCCTATGAATCGGAACCCAATTCAACCCTATTGAAACTATGAACAACCGACTTCCAAAACTAACACCGAATCATACCAAAGCAACTCCGATTGAACTCTAATTTTGCACACAAGTCATAATTGACATGGCGAACCTATTTCAACTTTCGAAATCGAAATCTCACCCCGATATCAATAAAGTCAACTCCCGGTCAAACTTCTCAACCTTCCAAACCTTCAACTTTCCAACTTTTGCCAATTCAAGCCAAAACGACCTACAGACGTCCAAATCAATATCCGGACATGCTCCCAAGTCCAATATCACCACCCGGAGCTATTGGAACCGTCAAAACTTCATTTTGGAGTCGTCTACACAAAAGTCAAACTACGGTCAACTCTTTCAACTTAAACTCCCAACTTTGGGACTATGTGTCTCATTTCACTCCGAAACTCACCCGAACCCAAACTAAACACCCCCGAAAAGTCACATAACCAAAATATGACATAGAGGAGGAAATAAATGGGGGTACAGGGCTAAAATATTCAAAATGACCGGCCGGGTCGTTACATCCTCCCACTCCTAAAAAAAACGTTCGTCCTCGAACGAGTATAGAGTCATACCTGAATTGGCGAAAAGATGAGGGTAGCGGCTATGCATATCATGCTCGGTCTCCCAAGTCGCCTCCTCGACTGGTTGACCCCTCCACTGTACCTTCACTGAAGCAATTCTCTTTGACCTCAACTTCCGGACCTGCCTGTCCAAGATGGCCATCGGCTCCTCAACATAAGACAAATCCTTGTCCAACTGGACTAAGCTAAAATCCAACACATGGGATGTATCACCGTGATACTTCTGGAGCATAGAAACATTGAATACCGGATGAACTGCAGCTAGACTAGGTGGAAATGCAAGCTTGTAGGCCACCTCACCAATCCTCTGAAGAATCTCCAAAGTTCTGTTATACCTAGGGCTCAAATTGCCTTTCTTCCCGAACCTCATAACATCTTTCATGGGCAAAACATGGAGCAAGACCTGCTATCCAACCATGAATAAACATCGCGAACCTTCTGATTCGCATAACTTTTCTGTCTAGATTGGGCTGTACGAAGCCGATCCTGAATCAACTTAACCTTTTCCAAAGCATCCTGAACCAAGTCAGTACCCAATAGCCTTGCCTCACCCGGCTCAAACCAACCCACCGGAGATCGACATCGCCTCCTATACAAGGCCTCATTCGGAGCCATCTGAATACTCGATTGGTAGGTAATGTTGTAGGCAAACTCCGCAAGAGGCAAGAACTTATCCTAAGAACCCCCGAACTCCATGACACAGGCACGAAGCATATCCTCCAATATCTGAATAGTTTTGGTCGGACTATCCGTCTATCTAAGGGTGGAATGATGTACTCAACTCAACTCGTGTGCCTAACTCACGTTGTACAACCCTCCAGAATCGCGATGTAAACTGCATACCCCGATCAGAGATGATGGATATCGGCCCTCCATGGTGTCATACAATCTCGCGAATATAGACCTGAGCCAACTACTATAAAGAATAAATAGTCACCACTGGAATGAAATTAGCCGAATTGGTTAACCTATCCACAATCACACATACTACGTCAAACTTTTTCTAAGTCCGTGGGAGCCCAACAATGAAATCCTTGGTAACTCGCTCCCTTTTTCACTCGGGAATCTCAAGCCTCTTAAGAAACCCACATGGCCGCTGATGCTCATACTTCACATGCTGACAATTTAGGCACCGAGCTACACACTCCACTGTGTATTTCTTCTTCCTCCTCCACCAATAGTATTGTCTCAAGTCCTGATACATCTTAGCGGCACCCAGATGAATGGAGTACCGCGAACTGTGGTCCTCCTAAAGAATCAATTTATGCAAACCATCCACATTGGGTACACATAACTGTCCCTGCATCCGTAACACACTATCATCCCCAATAGCAACCTCCTTAGCATCGCCGTGCTGAATCGTGTCCTCGAGGACAAGCAAATGGGGGTCATCATATTGACGCTCTCTGATACGATCATATAGAGAAGATCGAGAAACCACGCAGGTAAGAACTTAACTCAACTCCGAAACATCCAATCTAACAAACTGGTTGGCCAAGGCTTGAACATCCAATGCTAATGGCCTCTCCGCTGCCAGTAGGTATGCTAAATTGCCCAAACTCTCCGCCTTTTGACTCAAGGCATTGACCACGTCATTGGCCTTCCTAGGATGATATAGAATAGTGATATCATAGTCCTTATGAAACTCTAACAACCTTCGCTGCCGCGAGTTATGATCCTTCTATTTGAACAAATGTTGTAGGATCAGGTGGTCAGTATAGACCTCACAAGGGACACTGTACAAATAGTGCCGCCAAATTTTCAAGGCATAAACAATAGCTGCTAATTCCAGGTCGTGGATAGGATAATTCTTCTCATGGACCTTTTCTAGATGCGTAGGCAATCACCCTACTATCTTGTATCAACACCACGCCGAGGCCAACATGTGACGCATCACAGTACACAGTGTAAGACCCAGAACCTGTACGCAACACCAACACTAGGGCTGTAGTCAAAGCAGTCTTGAACTTTTGAAAGCTCACACTCCTCGGTCTATCTAAACGGAGCACCTTTCTAGGTCAATCTGATCATAGGTGCAGCAATCGATTAGAAACCCTCTACAAAACAATGGTAATACCCTACCAAACAAAGAAAACTCCGGATCTCAGTAGCTGACAATGGTCTAGGCCAACTCTGCACTGCCTCAATCTACTTAGAATCTACCTTGATCCCTCACTCGACACCACATGACCCAAAAAATGCCACCGAATCAAGCTAGAATTCACACCTTGAAAATTTTGCATACAACTTCTTTTCTCTTAAGGTCTGGAGAACAATCCTCAAATGCTGCTCATGATCCTCGTGGCTTCGGGAGTACACCAAGATGTCATCAATAAACACAGTGACAAATGAGTCAAGATAGGGTTGGAATACACTGTTCGTCAAGTGCATGAATACTGCTGGGCCGTTCGTCAGCACGAATGACATCACAAGGAACTCGTAATGACCATACCGAGTATTAAAAGTAGTCTTTGAAATATTTGGATCCCGAATCTTCAGCTGATGATAGCCTAACCGCTGATCGATCTTTGAGAACACTCAAGCACCTTGTAGCTAATCAAATAGGTCATCAATGCATGGAAAAGGATGCCTGTTATTCATTGTAACCTTGTTCAACTGCCGATAAGCAATACACATGCGCATATAACTATCCTTCTTCTTTACAAACAAGATCGGAGCACCCCAAGATGACACACTAGGCCAAATGAAACCCTTATCAAGCAACTTCTGCAACTGCTCCTTTAACTCCTTCAACTCAGTTCGGGCTATACGATTTGGTGGAATAGAAATTGGTTGAGTGCCCGACCATAAGTCAATACCAAAATTGATATCCCTATCGGGCGGCAGTCCCAGATGATCCGCCGAAAATATATCTGGATAGTGTCTAACTACCGAAACTAACTCAACGGTACGAGTATCAACACTGACATCTCTTACAAAGGCTAGATATGCATCACACCCCTTCCCAACCATCCGATGTGCCTTAAGGAAAGACACCACCCTGTTAGGGACATAATCCAAAGTACCCCTCCACTCCAACCACAATAAACCTGGCATAGCTGACATCACCATGACAATCAAGAATAACATGATAGGTCGACACCTAGTCCATGCCCAAAATAACATCGATGTCTACCATACTGAGCAATAATAGATCAAATTTGGTGTCAAAACCACCAATAACGACTAAGCACAACCGATAAACACGGTCAACAACAATAGAATCTCCCACAGGCGTGGACGCATAAATAGGAGAACTCAAAGAATCATGAGATATACCCAAACACGGATCAAACTAAGATGATAAATATGAATAAGTGGAGCCTGGAGCAAATAAGACTGATTCATCTCTTTGACAAACCGGAACAATACCTACGATAACTGCATTTGATACAACCGTATCCATCCTACTCGGAAGAGCATAACATCTGGCATGGACTCCCCCACTAGGGCAACCCCTACCCGCCTGACCTCCACCCCTAGCTGGCAGTGCAGGTGGAGTGGAAAATAGTGTGGTAAGCATGGCCTAAGAAATTTGGGGACCCTATGGAATACGTGGAGCCTGAGTAGTCTGTGAAGGTGCACCCCTCCTGAGTCATGGGCGGTCCCTCACCATATGACGAGTATCACCACACTCAAAACAAGCTCTCGAAGGACGTGGCTAGTGAAATTGGCTCGGGCCTGGTCAGCTGGACTGACAGCTGAAAGCACCCCGTACAGGAGGTACACTAGACATTGGCGGTGCATAATAGGCAACCTGAGACCTGGGAGTAGCTGGAATACCACAGGATGACTCATATAGCCTCTACCATGACGAGTTGCAACTAGGGGACGGGCACCACTATATCCGCCTGAATCTCGAGGCCTCTTGGCATCCCTAACCTCCCTCTCCCGGCCTCACATACCCTCCAATCTCTGTGCGATCTCTACCACCTGCTGATATGGAATATTGTCGCGCCCCCTTTTTCCTCGCGGAGTCTCGGTTTCGACATTCATGGGAACAACTCATTTCCTTTTGGGAGTTGGGTATTAGAATTTGAAGAGTCGCCACCTAACGAATTAAGGTGCGTTAGGGCACCTAGAGCAATTAACTCATGAAACTAGTTTGCATTACCAGAGACTTGGGTAAGGGCTCGAAATAACCTTGAGGGGAAGGTGTTAGGCACCCCTCGCGGTCAACAACAGTGGGTCCTGGCCGAACTCAAATTATGTGAATTAGTCATTAAAGAAACAAAGTACATAAACACATAAAGTTTAGTTAAACAATGTAAATGGGGTCCTAGATTTGTTGGCCTATAGGATCACATCTGTACAATACCCGGTAAGCCTTCCTCAAATAGAGGGGTAAGAAACCTAAGGCATGATTTCTAATGCAAGTAAGCATTGTAAACCTAAAGGCATAATTTCTACCTGATTTCCCTCACAAAAATCATATAAGAATCCCCTTCCCTTTTACTAATTTCCCCAATATCTGTTTACAAAGATTATTATTACAGACCATAAATGAATTACATAATGAATAAAAGCTATACTTTAGGGAGCCTGAAATAGGCCCAAAGTGAACCTGGAAATACCAGGCTTTCAAACAGTCCCAGATGCATAGTCTCATGATGTCCAATAAGGGTATCCTAGTGCGTCAAAGTTCCCAAGGGCCTCAGGGACCCCGGGCAATGCTCACACAAAGATCCTTTTAAATAGGAGAGTAGCTATGTGGAGTGTGGAAGGGCCAGCCCCAGGGTGCCAGAGTTCGGAGGAATCTCATGGATTCCTAGGCAGTACACACACTGGAGGTGCAGAACTTAAGTAATCTAGGAGTAAAAGTGAGAGTGCTTGACATAGTTGATTTTTCTTAAAATAGTATAGAGGTAAAATCTTTAGGAGTGAAAATACTTTAGGAGTAGCAATATTTTGGAGAAACATATTAGGAGTAAAAAAAACATGTTGAAAACCTTTTAAGGGAAAGGAATGTTCAGCAAACACATCACAGTCACAAAAGCATCATATTGCCTAGTTTCAACTTCACTTTGTCAATCAGTTCTAGATGTACAAACAGTTGCACAAAAGGGAGCAGGGGTTGGGAACACATGACACTTGAAACAGGAGCACATAAAGAAGGGTGAAGGTAGTCATGTTAGTTAATAGAGACACAAAGCAGGCATGAATACTGATTTAAGGTCTAAATTACTATCATACATAGTGATAAACACGCTATTTAAGAACACACAAGACTTAAGCACTGCAATAAACTAAACACAGTGAGACATAAGTCTGGATACAGAGGCAATCATGCTGAAGATTACAAGAAGAACCACAAAGGTTTAATCACACAAAGTAGCTATACTAGTTGGGGTTACAGGACAGGGAAAACACAAAATTAAACAGGCTATTTAAGACCATATTGAATACATAAGCAAAGACATGCTGATTAAAATATTGAACATGAGAGGGTGAAACTTAAGCATACTGATCACACCAGCAAACGGGGGAGAATAATTAAGTGCCTAAGCAATTAAACTAGTGCAGAAAGAGACGTGGATTCAACAAAGAGCACATATATTTGAAATTCAGAATGACATTGAAATAGGAACATACTAGTTAAAGAAGCAAAAGCAGAAAGTAAAGTGAGCAGGGTTCCACAATCTAACCTTGGCTTTCAGCCAACTAGACAAGCAATGAGCACAAGTAGCAGAAGAGAGATGAAAGAAAGTTTGTGTGTGTGTTTTTTGAACTTCTATTCGTGTGTCAGGCAGAATGAGAGTGATATATATATATATATATATATATATATATATATATATATATATATATATATATATATATATATATATATATATATATATATATATATAGGAGTCGAATAGTGTAGGCAAATAAGGCAAGGCAGATTGACATTGCAAAATAAGGTAAGAAAGTAATCAAGTAATCAATCAAGCTTGATAGGGGACAGAAAATTAAGGAGTTATACCCACAAATAGCTCCGATTGAATTTTAAATAAGGCAAGAAGTGGGTTTATCAGTCAATTAGGGTTAGAGCCCTTAAATCAAGTAATCAATTTCACACATAAGGCAACACGGGTAATCAGAGACCAATCAAGGGTCAATTAACCCATAAATAGGCAAGAGGCGTAAATTAAGAACCTCAAGATTAAGGAAAACAAACAGAAATCAGTAAATTACTTTAGTAAACAAATGAAACCCTAGATAATTAGGCTAATCAGTCAATTATTCAAACAATAACGGACAAGAGTTTGAAATTAAATAATGCATAGTCAGACAATTGAACCAGAAATATAATCATGCAAGAAAGATTAAACAAAACATAAGGATCTCAGAAAATCTTTTGCGAAGCCAACCCTAATTTGAAAAATACCTGAAGTTGATTAACAGTGGGAAAATCAGAGGACCCTTAAAGAAAACAACCATGGAACTTGAAACACCTCAAATATGCCGAGATTCAGACAACAAATAACAAGGAAACCAAAAACCCTTCGTAACATAGTGCTAAAAATTGGTTAACAGTAGTGAAATAAGTGAATCTTAAAGAAAAATCAGTGATGAACTCTGAATCGTTCCAGATCTACAAAGATCTGCACAGATTCAAGTCTAAACATTAGGGTTTTGAAGAAAAAGGAAAGGGTAAAGAGAATTTGGCTTTGAACCAGAGATTTGCACCGTAAAACATCGATAGAAAAGCACTTACAAACCATAGACGGACTCTCAGAGAGTCTTGGACAAGATCTGGACTAGGTCTCTTCGAGATCTTTCCATGAGAACGCAAGAACGAGCAACCAGGAGACGTAGGAGACAAGTAGAAGTCTCAAACAACCATGGATATCCATGGATCGAATAGGAATCAAAGGGATTAGGGCTGGTTTTGTGTGGTGGTGGCTATGGTTAGGATTAGTTCTCAGAGAGACGAAGAGGATTAGGGATTCTAGGGCGGCTGTTTGGTAAGAATGAATTAGGTTCGGGGGTCATTCAGGTTAAAAACGGTAAGAGTGAACGTTGGCCGTTGATATCTATGATCAACGACCTGGATTGAAAGGTTTGGGGGCTGGGTTTTAATTTGATTTGTGCCTGGTCTTAGCGGGATAGGAATTTGGGGTTGAAATTGGGCCATTTAATTAGGCTAGGTCCAAAAATAAAGGGCTATTTGTTAGATACCCCTTTAATTGCTAAAAAAATTTAAAAAAAATTGTGAATAGATTATAAAAAATGATTTTCATGCCTAGAAATGTTTTCAAATAATTACTTAATATTTAAAAAAAGGTAAAAGGTTATTTTCTAGTAAAATAATGTGATAATATATGCATGGGCTATAATTGCAATTATAACCCCAAAAATGCAAATTTGGCTATTTGTGAAATAATTAAAACTTAATACAAATGCAAAATGATAAAATCAAGCCACAAAAATTATTATAAAACCATTTGTGATGCAATCAGTAATTGTTTATATAAATAAAATACTGGGATAAATTAATTAAAATCTTTAAAAATGCAGAAACTATGGAAAAATATTACTCCCTCCGTTCCAATTTATGTGAACCTGTTTGACTGGGCACGAAGTTTATGAAAAAAGAAGACTTTTGGAATTTGTGGTCCTAAACAAGTCAAAAAGGGGCCCAAGGTATTTGTGTGGTCATAAAAGCTTCTCATTAAGGGTAGAATTGTAAGTTTAAGCTAAATTGTTACCAAATTTAGAAAGGAGTCTTTCTTTTGGGAACGGACCAAAAAGGAAATAGGTTCACATAAACTGGAACAGAGGGAGTAATTGATACTAATGCATAGTTTTGAAATTTTATAGGGAAAAATTGGGTACCAACAGCCGCCCCTCTTTACCCGGGAAGGATGAAAGAGTTTTGGGGTAAAAAAATGATGGCCAATTTTGACCGAATTGGATGTTTAGAAAAATAGAGGCTGAACTCTGGTTTTTGAGCTACCTACACATCCCTGGCTTTACTGGAATCAGGCCATGTGTAGTTCTGGACCCAACGAAGAATGAAGCCGATGGAGTTCGCGAAAGGCAGTATCGGATGGAGTTAGGATTATGAGCATGAAGTATGACGGGTGTGTGAATGATTGTAGAGCGAAGGCGGGTAGTTAATGGGGGTTGATCTCGTTTGAAATAATGGTAATGGGCGAACGGTAGTCGGACGAGTATAAAAGGAAACCGGAGCGAGGATTGCTCCTGTTTGAAGAACGATCACCTCCTTGATTACCTGCAAAACATAAAACACACGATGCATGCAAGTGTATAGCTTACTGCGAGAAGTTACACATGATGCAAATTCCCTTTGGACCATGAAAGATCGTCTTTGGACATTGAGGATGACGTCCTTAGACTATGATATCCTAGGCCATGAATTGTTCGGCGGGGGATTCGCGGGCCATGAAATGATGTTCTCGGGCCATGAAAATGGTGCCTCCGAACCATGACGCCTTTGAATAATGATATGCAAATTTAGGAGATCCTCAGGCCATGGCATAGTGTCTTCTAGCTATGAGGATAACGCCTTTAGACAATGACGCCTTTGGACAAGTTGGCGATATTACAACCCATGAGATGCAATAATATGATTCTAAAATCAGCAAGACAAGTCTTAGTCTTGTGAGGTTGAGGGCAGAGCTTAGCCTGGAAGAGGAGCAAATGGATAGTGCCGGAGAGACAGTGCTTAGTCTCAGCAAATAGAGGCGATGATTGGCCTTATGCAAATAGGAGGCAGAGCTTAGCCTCATGCAAGATTCGGGACAGGGCTAGTCCCATGCAAATGGAAGGCAAAGCTGAGCCTTATGCAGAATGGAGGCAGGGCTTAACCTTATGCAAGATTCGGGACAGGGCTTAGTCCCATGCAAATGGAAGGCAGTGCTTAGCCTTATGTAAAAATGGAGGCAGGGCTTAGCCTCATGCAAGATGGGGAGGCAGGGCATAGCCTCATGCAGACGGAGACAGAGCTTAGTCTCATCCAAGATTCGGAACAGGGCTTAGTCCCATGCAAATAGAAGGCAGAGCTTAGCCTTATGCAGATATGGAGGCATGGCTTAGCCTCATGCAGATGTGTAGGCGGGGCTTAGCCTAATGCAGATATGGAGGTAGGGCTTAGCCTCATGCAGATATGGAGGCAGGGCTTAGCCTCATGCAGGATTGGAGGCAGGTCTTAGCCTCATGCAGATGTGGAGGCAGGGCTTAGCCTCATGCAGATGGAGACAGAGCTTAGTCTCATGCAAGATTCGGGACAAGGCTTAGTCCCATGCAAATGGAAGGAAGAGCTTAGCCTTATGCAAAATGGAGGCATGTCTTAGCCTCATGCAGATGTAGAGGAAAGGCTTAGCCTCATGCAAGATTCGGGACAGGGCTTAGTCCCATGCAAATGGAAGGTAGAGCTTAGCCTTATTCATATAAGGAGGCAGGTCTTATCCTCATGCAGATAGAGACAGAGCTTAGTCTCATTCAAGATTCGGGACAGGGCTTAGTCCATACAAATGGAAGGCAGAGCTTAGCCTTATGCAGAATGGTGGCAGGGCTTAGCCTCATGCAGATTCGGGACAGGGCTTAGTCCCATGCAAATGGAAGGCAGTGCATAGCCTTATGCAAATTGGAGGCAGGGCTTAGCCTGATGCAAAATGGAGGCAGGGCTTAGCCTCATGCAGGATTCGGGACAGGGCTTAGTCCCATGCAAAAAATAGAATAGCAGGTGATAGCAGAGTTTTCTTAGCTGATAATAGATTTCAGTATCACGGTTGTTATGAAGACTGTGACTTGGAAGCATGTATATTCTTCGCTCCTGCATCCAAAGAAAAATCGTGAGTTCTGTAAAGGGGGAGGTCGGTTTGTGCCTGTGTCGTCTTGCTTGGCTTGCTTCGCTTGGTCCGAAGGTCCTGTTCAAATCATTGGGGGTAGCGTTGGCTAAACCGAGTCATTTTACAAGCAAGCATGCATAGTTTCAAAGACGTAATAAAGATATATTATTTTAGAAATTAGTTAGATGAACCAGTGACTGTGACACGATCCGAGACATCGCAACCTCTCATGCTATAGAATGTTTAGGGTCCTCTTCAAAATTCTGCCCTAGTTAGATGGACACGTTAGACTGTTGCACATGCTGTGATCGACTGAAATTGCATCGGAATTTTGAGGGTCCTCCTCAAAATTCTGCCCCAGTTTCTGATTGATTTCTGACTTTCTGGCATATCATGGCGTTGGCTGGACTTGCTCCGGAATTTTGAGGGTCCTCCTCAAAATTCTGCCCCAATTTCTTGTTCTGGGGGAAATGAAAATTTTATTATGATATGACTGAACCCACAGGGCTGCCTACATATCCCCTCTTAAACGAGAATCAGGTCAAGAGTAGTTCAATTTACATCATTTTGTGAAAACATAAATAGTTACATATAGTATCGTTTGACTGCATCTGAGATGATCGGTTTTGGCCAGACTTCTCCGTCCATTTTTCCAATTATGAGAGCTCCTCCTGTCAATACTCTATGAACCATGTAAGGGCCTTGCTGGTTGGGAGAGAATTTCCCTTTGGCTTCATCTTGATGCGGGAAGATCTTCTTCAACACCAGCTGCCCCGGTGTGAACCGCCTCTACTTGACTCATTTGTTGAAGGCTCTGGACATTCTATTCTGATAGAGTTGCCCATGACACACTGCATTAATCCTTTTTCCGTCTATGGGCTAGATGCTCGTAACGACTCCTTATCCATTCTGCGTCTCTGAGCTCAGCTTCTTGTATGATTCTTAGGGAAGGGATCTCCACTTCAGCGGGAATAACAACTTCAGTACCATAAACCAGTAAGTAGGGAGTTGCCCCGATTGATGTGCGGACTGTGGTATGGTATCCCAATAAAGCAAATTGCAGCTTCTCATCCCATTGCTTGTGATTTTCTACCATCTTTCTCAGTATGTTCTTGATATTCTTGTTAGCGACTTCTACAGCTCCATTCATCTGAGGTCTATAGGTTGTGGAATTCTTGTGCTTGATTTTGAAAGTCTCACACATGGTCTTCATCAGATCACTGTTGAGATTGGAGGCATTGTCAGTGATGATTGATTCTGGAACTCCGAACCGGCAAATGATCCGGTCGCGGATAAAATCTGCTACGACCTTCTTAGTTACTGCCTTGGAAGATGCTTCTTTGACCCATTTGGTGAAGTAATCAATAGCTACCAAGATGAACCGATGCTCATTTGAGGCGGTGGACTCGACTGGACCAATGACATATATTCCCCAGGCGGGAATGGCCAAGGCGAGCTTGTTGCATTGAGCTCATTTGGCGGCACTTTTATCATATCGGCATGTCCTTGACATTGGTAGCATTTTCGGACATACTGGACGCAATCTGTCTCCATGGTCATCCAGAAATAACCGGCCCCTAAGTATCTTTTTGGCCAAAACAAAGCCATTCATATGCGGGCTGCAGGTCCCAGCATGTATCTCCTTAATTAGCTTAGAAACTTCTTTTGCGTCGACACACCTTAGCAATCCCAAATCAGGAGTTCTTCTGTACAAGGTTCCTCCGCTGTGGAAGAAATTATTGGACAATCTCTGAAGCGTACGTTTTTGAGTATGATTTGCATGCTCCGGATATTCTCCTTTTGCCAAATATTCTTTGATATCGTGAAACCAAGGCTTTCCGTCTGTTTCTTCTTCAACATGGGCACAATACGCTGACAGGCTATGGATCCCTACTGGGATGGGATCGACGAAGTTCTTGTCGGGATGCTTTATCATGGATGACAAGGTGGCCAATGCATCGACAAACTCGTTCTGAATCCTGGGAACATGCCAAAACTTTATCTTCGTGAAACTCTTTCTCAATTCCTGCACATGGTGCAGATATGGCAATATCTTGGAATTCTTGGCGGTCCATTCTCCTTGTACCTGGTGCACAAGCAAATCTGAATCACCGATTACCGGCAACTTCTGAATATTCATGTCGATGGCCATGTTGAGACCTAGTATGCATGCTTCATACTCTGTCATGTTGTTGGTGCAGGGAAATATGAGTTTAGCAGATACCGGATAATGCTGGTCAATTTCCGATACCGAGACGAGTCCAATGTTGACTCCCTTGAAATTGGCCGCTCCATCAAAGAACACTCTCCAACCGTTGTAGGATTCAACAATGTCTTCTCCTATGAATAACACTTCTTCATCGGGAAAATACGTTTTCGGAGGTTCGTATTCTCCTTCCATGGTATTCTCATCAAGATAATCTGCCAGTGCCTGTCCCTTGACTACTTTTTGAGTCACATAAACAATGTCGAACTTGCTCAACAGGATTTACCACTTAGCCAGCTTGCCAGTGGGCATGGGTTTCTGAAAGATATATTTCAAGGGATCCATCCTTGATATGAGGTATGTTGTGTAGGCACAGAAGTAATGCCTTAGCTTCTAAGCTATCCGAGTTAGAGCGCAGCAGGTATGTTCCAATAGAGAGTACCACGCTTCATATGCAGTGAACTTCTTACTCAAGTAATAGATAGCTTGTTCCTTTCTCCCTGTCTCGTCGTGCTATCCCACACTGCAGCTGAAGTCTCCATCTAGCACTACAAGGTAGAGTAGCTAGGGTCTACCTGCCTCTGGCGGGACCAAGACTGGTGGTGTTGATAAGTACTCGTTGATCTTGTCAAAAGCCTTTTGACAATCTTCGGTCCAACTAGTTACAACATCTTTCTTCAACATCTTGAAAATCAGCTCACATATGACTGTGGATTGGGCTATGAACCGGCTGATGTAGTTTAGCCGTCCTAGAAAACTCATTACATCTTTCTTACTCTTCGGCGGTGGCAGCTCCTTGATGGCTTTGACTTTTGACGGATCCAATTCTATCCCTCGGCGGTTGACAATGAACCCAAGTAACTTTCCGGCAGAACCCCGAACACATATTTTGTGGGGTTTAGTTTCATGTTATATCTCCGCAGTCTGTCAAAAAGCTTCCTCAAATCGGCTGTATGATCTGTGGCCTTCTTCGATTTGACGATGACGTCGTCCACATATACCTCGATCTCCTTATGTATCATGTCATTAAAAATGGTAGTCATAGCCCTCGTGTAGGTGGCCCCAGCATTCTTTAGACCGAATGGCATAATCTTTTAATAGTATACTCCCCATGGTGTAATGAAAGCCGTTTCCTCGGCGTCCTCTTCATCCATCCAGATCTGATGGTAACCGACGAAACTATCCACAAACGACTGGAGTTCATGCTTGGCACAATTTTCGATTAGGATGTGTATGTTTGGAAGCGGGAAATCATCCTTTGGGAGGCCCTGTTGAGATCCCGATAATCAACACAGACCCTGACCTTCCTATCCTTCTTTGGAACTGGCACGACGTTGGCTAGCCAAGTTAGGTATTCAACCACCCTGGGGACTTTGGCCTTGATCTTCTTAGTAACCTCCTCCTTGATTTTCAGACTCATGTCAGGTTTGAACTTCCTGAGTTTCTGTTTTACCGGTGGACATGTTGGGTTTGTGGGCAACTTGTGAGCCACAATGGATGTACTTAACCCGGTCATATCATCGTATGGCCATGCAGAGATGTACTCATACCCTTTCAAGAACTGTGTGTACTGTTCTTTTTTTGATGGCGACAAGTGGATGCTGATGCAGGTTTCCTTGATAGTTTCTGAGTCTCCCAAGTTGATTATTTATGTTTCGTCCAGATTGGACTTGGGCTTGTTCTCAAAGTCTTCTACTTCTCTGACAATTTCCTCGGGTATGACATCTTCTTCTTCCGAATCACTATCCTTTTGTTGTGTCATCTCATTACATGTCAAAGTTGTTGGTTCATCGAGACAGGAAATGGTAATGCTGTATAGATATAGATATGAGAGAAAAAATGGTAATAATAAATATTGATTCATTGAAGCATAAAAGCGATTTTCGATAATTTAAACAACGTTTCGGAACATTGGAAATATTATTTAAAACAAAATTCCGAAAAGGGAAATTAGTTTTCTTAGAAAATAAACAAAACAATGCTGTTCAGCCTCGCTACCTCGGGACTCCTCGGGCCCTGGATGGTCTGACAATCCAATTCTTGAGGAATGATCCTCTCTCCATAGCTCGGATGGTAGGGCCTTCCTCCTCCTCCTCCTCCTCTACAATTACACAACAGTCCAGGTCATCATCATCCAAGAACAGGTTCCTTAAGGCTGCCAATGCTTCTTCCTCCTCTGATCACCATATGATGTCGGCCTGTTGGAAGGTCAGATTCAAGAGCGGTATAGGCTGCTCCAATGGATAGTACGGACCTCGCCATGGTGAGGACCAGTCATAGTATTCTTGCCAGGTGTATTGATATCCTAGCCCAAAAGTGGTACCATGGTACCCAGTTCGAATATACCAACAAGTTCCAAAACACATAACAGACCTACTCGAGGCAAGAAATCACATCAAACAACATCTATTCAACGAATCGCAATCCAATTCAAGCCTATTAAAATTATGAACATCCAACTTCCAGAACTAACGTTGAATCATACCAAAACAACTCCGATTGACCTCAAATTTTGCATACAAGTCATAAATGACATGATGGACCTATTACAGCTTGCAGAATTGGAATCCGACCTCGATAACAATAAATTCAACTCCCGGTCAAACTTCTCAACCTTCCAAACCTTCAACTTTCTAACTTTCGCCAATTCAAATCGAAACAACCAACAGACCTCCAAATCAATATCTGGCCATGCTCCCAAGTCAATATCACCATACGGAGCTATCAGAACGGTCAAACCACCATTCCAAAGTCGTCTACACAAAAGTCAAACTATGGATTGTTTGCATTAGTTGACATTTCCAAAGGATATTGCAAATGTGCTAATAGATCTCCTTGTGAGACACCCAGATGGAGCACTCTAGAATAGTACAGCTAGATATGAGTACTACAAAGATAGGCACTGGAAGCCTTGAAGGGCCATCGATGATGTGAGAATACACCAAAGATGAAGAGGTAAAACATCTATAGGTAGATCGTCCAGCGCTAAATCTTAGTACTCCCATAAAGGGGGGAATGTTGAATGATGTGGCATTAAGTCAGAATTAAGTGGTTTTAGTAATTTTGGAATGGTGAAGGAAGAATGAGATAAAAAAATAAGAAAAGGGATGATATTTCACTTATCCAAATCCTACTGATATGCTACGATTCCAGAACATTATGCAAATACGACTTCAAGTAGAAGAAGTAAGGGTTCCTTCCCGGGATGTTATTGATAAATAAGTGGCCAATGCGAGAGGTAAGTTAAGATAAAGGAAATAACCCAAGAAAGATTACGCAGAATATTGATATGAGAATGGACCAACGAGTAGTTAGAAACTGATTTAGGAAGAGCCTAGTTACGGCTAAACAAGGGGATACAGACAAATCAATAGATCGTGCAAGTTAAACATAGTAAATCCCAACATGGGGAATTCAGCCTCGCCGATATGACATCGTAACCTTGAGAAATATTAAGATAGGAGTTGGGGTAGTAAAAGGTACCGTATGAGTGTCATGGAGATAAAGAGAGTTCCACTGGGAAGACAATCAAAATATCATCTTAGAAGCTAGCCTACGAGCAAAAAGGCATGAAGGTAAGTAAGTAAGGATAATTACAAGTAAGAAAGAACATCAAAAATTCCACCCGATAAATGATGTAATAAGCTCGCAGCCTTGCAAGAATCAGAGGGTCCTCACTAAGTACTACAATAAAAGACTAGCTAAGGAAATAAGGAAGAAGGCTTCAACCTAAGCATAGTGACATAAAGAGGAAATGGTCTTGTAACAACAGTCTCACTACAACATTGTATGCACTCTATAAGAAAGTAGGATTCGAGATCATGTGAGTTGCACGGAAATTCCATCATGCGTGGGAACTAAGAACAGCTAAGTATGCACGCTACAAGGGGGAAGAAAGACTAGGAAAAGTAATAGCCTACGTTTAAAGAAATCTTAGAATAAACCAAAGGAATTATTCGAACAATGATCCAGAATTAGCTACGTTATGAATGCACTTAAGATTTTGGAGTATTATCTATGCAACATATACGTTGACAATCATACAGCCTAGAAGACTCCGGTATAAGTCAAAAGAAAAGAAAAGAATTGAGTCCAGATCATAGACAAAGGATTGAATTGTTAGATGATGGTGTCACCGGTATTCCATAGTGTCCATGAAAGGCTAAAGTAATAACTAATACCATGGGCCGCATACCGGAAGATGGCTTAAGCCTACATAACTGATCAGAAAGAAGAGGAAACAAAAGAGTTACATCAACCAAGTAAATAAGGAGTCTGATTATCGGACCCAGAAAATTATAGAAATCGTGATTGAGAACATTGCAGGATCACCCTTAATATCAGAGGTACAAGAGAGATAGTACGACAACCATATTATATAACGACTCTACAAGAAAGCTATTTAGAAGACTAGTATAGCCTGAAAGAACTCAAAGGAGTCTAAGACTAGTAGCATTTAGAAGAGATGGAATACTGCCGTGGTAATAGAATAAGGATGTAGTTATGATAAATAAGGGATGACGTTTGGGCCTTGGATTGAGTAATTATTTGAAAAAGGGAGCTTTCATGAATTGTACAGGATTGACACACCAATGTAAGGTGAATCAAATTGGGATGCTATGAAAAACAGTTATGGAAATTACTCCAGATGTTCCTCGATGCAACATGGGCCATAGTGATTACGTAAGAAGTTTTAAGTTATCAGTGGTAAATTGTAGATCAATATTGAGGTGAATCAACAATGAATAAAAGTCACAAAGTAAAAGATGAGATTATGTCGTCGTTCATAAGATGAATAGTAATGAGGAAGCATTAAAGGACTTAGATTTATGCATATAGGATAAGCAACGAGAATAACCTGGAGTTTGCTGGCAGGCCTCAGTAATTACAGTATGACCTACCCAGATGCGGTAAAGTCACATGGATGGATAACCGGGACCATGAAGTAAGGTATAGCAATATTCGTAGGTCCATCAAAGTATAAAGCAAAGAACTTCAGTATACCTATAGATGCCCAGAGGGAAATCTTGTCAAGCTCTGTATATGTTTACAAGGTGAGGCCAAGAGATTGGGTAAAAACTTGAGGAAAAAGCTGGAGGGAAGAGTCGTATAGGCGCACATACAAGGAAAAAGGTGGTACAGGCTGCATGATGAAGGATTCTGACTACAAGTCGTGGTGTGAGAAAGAGGCCTAAAGGAGGAATGCCCTGGCGTTTAGATTTGTTCACAAAGCAGTTGGATAGATGGCAATGACAACATTTAAATATTCGTAAGAGCTATGGGGTATGATACTGATAAGTGCATCAGTCAACATTCAAGGATGAATGTTCCAAAGGGGGAATGATGTTACACCCCATGTTTTCGTACTTAAGAGTACGTCATAAGTCAATTGATGTTAGCTCAGAAATGAAATCATCTTTGAAATTTTTTTATAAAGTAATTTAATCATGTTACCGTGGAAGTTAATAATATTTGAGATCATTAATAACAAGTACCAAGATTGTTGGAAGGCTTAGAAGCTAAACGAATTGAAGAAGATAAGTTTTGTCGAAAGTCGACAGGTTTGGTGTTACACCCTGTGCGTCCTAAGGTGATGTATAATGAATATGAGACTTTTTAATCATGATTTATGAGTGTAAAGTCATAATATGACTATATATGATGCTTGAACATAAAATATAAAGTTTGGGAAAAATTGGATTTAACTTACGGAAAAATCGAGTTAAGATTTGCCTTGTAACGAGCCGTTTTGAGAAATTAAATTCGTACGCTTTATGGTGTCATTTTTGGACATATATCATACCAAAATGAAGGTCTTAGAACCTAGTTTCCAACTGTTCAAACCATTTATTCATACGACATCGGGATAGAGAAATATGGATTTTCAAACTAGGGTCACCAAGTCACGTTGACACACTTCGGAGAAACTGACAGGTTTATAGGCCAAGTTGCATTGCAGTTTTCTCCCAATATATTGAGAGTTACATGGATATCTGTATATGGAATTAAAGCCCTATGTTTTTAATTTCCAACGCTGCAAACCGTTTGTCAATACGATATCGAGAAGAGAGATAGAAGTATCCGAAGTGGCACTGCTCAAGCTGCCAATCAGGCAGCTTACCCACCTGCTTGGAGAATTGAGGTGGTGGGCTTATATGTTGTCTTTATCCATTATATTTCGTCAATATCCAGAGATCAATTACTGCAAAATACTCTCAAACCCTCCAAGAACTTGTCCAAGGTTCTAACAACTAAACTCAAGTGAAATCAACACAAATCCACATCAAAGGTGTTAAAGACTACAAGAGAATAATTCTATGATGTTGTGGTGTGATTGAAGGCTATTGTGAGCTATGTTTAGATGTGGTTTCGAGTTGTAGGTTCTGTCAAAGGTATGCATAACATCTTCTTGATTGTGCCTAAGGTTAATCTTATCTTGGTTGTGTTGTTTGAGTGAAAAACCATAAGATGGACTTGAAGGAACATGGGATACGGTTGTCTTTTTGGTTGGACTATTTTGTGGTTAAAACTATGGTTTGTGGTGGCTGAAAATTGTGAGAAATAATTTGATAATGTTGTAGCTGGTGTTTTTAAGCTTTCCTAGGTGTTAATTAAGTTAATTGAAGAAGAAAAGATGAAAAACAAGTGATTGACGATAAAAATTAAGGTGCTAGACGTATGTGGTTGTTTTGGATGGCATTTTGTGGAGGTTTTAAACTAGAAATAATATGGTACATATAAGTATGATGCTCTGAAGGTTGTAAACTAATTTATGGAATAAGTGTTGGATTCAATTTATATCTTGTTATGAGTAAAAGAAACGAGCTTGCCGCTCAATATGATTGTTAAGATAATCGGAGAAACTCATATTGGATTATATTGTTGTTGTTGCTAGTGTTGGTTATAGTTGTTGTTGTTGGGTTGTTTGATGACCCTTAGTGGTCTTTGGGATGTATTAAAAATGAGGGAGTTGCTGCCTGATTTTCCTTAAGTCATGCGACTAGCCAAATATGATGGTACGACATTATATGTTAACGGCAATATCATTTCACTTGTTGTAGATGCAAGAAGTTGTGTTGAGCTTGGTTGAGTAATAAGGAAGAGATCATATAGGTATGTTAAGGCCAAGCCCTTCCTTCATTTTGGCATGATCTCGTAATTACACAACTTTGATAACGAGGCATAAAGAGAAATTCATATTCCTGAATTTATGTACATTTTTCTAGTCTCATAAGTTACAGTATTCTCCCTTATCATATTCAATTGAGTATTGTCTTCTTCCAGTCAAGAGAGCAGAGAGCCTATATATATAGTGTTACAATATTTTCATTACCTTCGAGCTATAATCTATGGGCAGGCCCCTATTGGGCAACCTCTGATCAGATGGTAAGTTATATACCGAGCCTACTGTGGCCGAACTCCTATGAGCGAGCCCAGCATGGCCGAGATACAGAGCCTAGTATGGCCGCCTATGAGCGAGCCTACTATGGCAGAGAAGTTACATATATATACCGAGCCTTATAGGGCTAGAAAACTAGCTTACTTACTTTATTGAGAGAGTTGAGTCAGTATCAACAGGGTAAGTATATCTTCAAATTATCTTTGACTCTCAGTTACTTTCAGTTATTATATTATTAGTTCAGTTTCAGCATTCGGTTATTTTTTTGCCTTACATACTCAATACAATTATTTCGTACCGACGCCCCTTTTGCTGGGGACATTGCATTTCATACGTGCAGGTCCTGATAGACAGCTGGATAGATCTTCCCAGTAGACAGAGTCAAACATCAACTTGGTTGGTACGCTCCACTTTCTTGGAGTTACCAGGTCCATACCTTGGAGACTATATTATATATACAGGTTTGATGGGTAGGTCGAGGCCCTGTCCCGATCATGATACAGTTCAGTTATCTCTAGAGGCTTGTAGACGAGTCCTATATATTTTGGTCTATCAGTAGACGTTCATGGCAGCCTCATCAGCCTGCACAGTTATATATATGAGCTTTTGGGTATGTTTACCCCTCACATGAGAGAGATGATATTTTAAGATGGTTCAGATTATAGCCTCATCGACCTAAGATAAGGGTTACCCCTCCAGAGTTCACAGTTACAAAGTGGTACGCTCGGGCCGAGTATGGCATCGGGTTCTTGTCGCGGCCCATCGGTTTGGGCCGTGACAAAAGTGGTATCAGAACAGTTCTGTCCTAGGGAGTCTACAAGCTGTGTCTAGTAGAGTCTTGTTTATGGGTGTGTTGTGCACCACACTTATAAGCAGGAGGCTACAGACGACAAAAATTCAAGAATGTGATATTTTTCCTAAAGTTTCTGCTGCCTCTCGAAGATAAGTACAGATGTCTCCGTACCGATCGTACGACACTACTAAACCCGCTCATGACCCCTGGGACCTATGTAACCTAGGCTCTGATACCTACTTTTCACGACCCTAAGACCAACCCGGTCGTGATGGCGCCTATCATGGAACTAGGCCAGCTGACACATTCCCAAAATCATTCGATATTTCATTAAAATTAGATAATGACCTTTTTCATACTGAAATTTCCATAAGTGATAAGTTCAAAACCAAAATGCGAAAATAAAAGCCCGACCTCGAGAGTCACTAAGTCATGAGCAAATACTACAACTGTTACGAAATATAGCAACACTAAAATAGTCTGGAAAATCAACCACCAATATCTATAGAGAGATAGGAGGGAGAAGAGCAAGGCTATGATCGCCATGCAGCTACCTTGCCAACTCCAAGTATTCGCGCCGGATGAGATCAACGCTCGCTAGCACGTCCAGCAACACCCGGATCTGCACACAAGGTGCAGGGAGTAATGTGAGTACGCCAACTCAGTAAGTAATAAAGTTAAATAAAGACTGAGCAGTAGGAAAAACATAAAATCCACATCATGAAAAGTTAGTAAGCACTACATGCTTTCAAATCAGTATATGATTCAAATCATCTCGTTTAAAATTCAGTTTTCGGTAAAAATCATTTGAAGATGCTTTTCAACAGTTTTAACAAAGGCTCAATGCAATTTAGAGTAAAAGTGAAGAAAGATCATAAACAGCCCCTCGGGCAAAACATGGGTCGTATACAGCCCCTCGGGCGTAAGATCACTCAGAATCAGCCCCTCGGGCGAACCTCACAGTCACTCGTAAATAACCCCTCGGGCACAACGTGAATCAAGAACAGCCCCTTGGGCATAACATCATATCACTCACTCAGGGTACCCACGCTCACTAGGGTTGTGCAGACTCCGGAGGGGCTCCTACAGCCCAAGCGCCATAACAAGCCACCTCGTGGCATAATAAATTAGGCCCTCGGCCTCTAATAACCATGCATGTTGCGGCGCGTAGCCTGATCGCATAATATCCTTAAAACACAGGCCCTTGGCCTCACTCAGTCAGAAACCTCTCAAGCCACTCGGGCTATCAGTAAAACAGGGTGCTCAGCCCAAAATATTATTTAATGCGTCAAAACGGAGTAATAAAAACTAAGTTATGAAATCCGTAAAACATAGCATGACTGAGTACAGATCTTAAATCAAAACAGTGAATAATAAGAACAGACCCCTAAGGGTCCAAACAACTTGGGCACGAGGCTCAAATATGGCATTCAACCCAAATTATAGAGATTCTTTCTAAAACACATATGTATCATATAGTGTTCAATCAAATACGCAACTTAATAGTTGTTACGGGATGGACCAAGTCACAATCCCCAACGGTGCACGCCTACACGCTCGTCATCAAGCATGTGCGTCACCTCAAAATAGTGAAACGATGTGAAACCCGGGGCTTACCCTCAGGACAAGATTTACAATCATTACTTACCTTCAACCGGTCAAATCCCTACTCCGCGACGCCATTGCCTCTGGAATCGTCCTCTAAACGTCTCGAGTTTGACCAAAAGCAATACAATGCAATCAATATATGCAAATGAACCAATTCCATGTGAAAAATTATCAAATTATACCAAAATCCCAAAATTCACCCAAACCCGGCCCCGAGCCCATGTCTCGAAATCCGACAAAAATCACAAAACTAGAGACTTCTTTCACTCACGTGTCTATACATACATAAATCATCAAAATCCAACATCAAATGGTCCCTCAAATCCTTAAATTGAACTCTCCAATTCCAAGCCCTAATTTCTACTAATTTCATGCTTACACAATTATAAATCGCCAAAATGACGAGTGTTAGGCTCAAGAAACTTACCACAATGAAGAACCCCTTGATTTCCTCTTCAAAACTCCCCAAAAGCTCCAATCCCGTCTTCAAAAAAGGAGGAAATAGGCACAAATTTGTGAAGGAACCCTTTAATACATTCTGCCCAGCATTTTTCGCATTTGCGGTCCCATGTCACTTCTGCGGAAAATCCATCGCAGGTGCGGTTTTTACTTAATTCTCAAATCGCGCTTCTGTGGTAAAATACTCGCATCTGCGGTCTCGCAGGTGCGGTCCCATGTGTGCACCTGCAGCTCCTGCCCTTCTCATCTATGGCCGCAGGTGCGGTTATGACAGCTGAGAACAAATCTTTAGCATTCCTCCAACTTCCATTCTTGATCAGTCAACCACCCAGAATCAACCCGAGGCCCTCGGAACCTCTCCCAAACATACCAACAAGTCACAAAACACCATTCAAACTTATTCAAACCTTCAGACACTTAAAACAACATCAAAACACCGAATCACCCTCGGATTTAAGCCTAAGAATTTCCAAACTTCCGAATTCCGCAAATGATGCCGAAACCTAACAAACATCGTCTGAATGACCTGAAATTTTGCTCACACGTCACAAATGACACTACAGACCTACTCTTATTTCCAGAATTTCATTCCGACTCCGATATCAAAATTTCCACTGCCGACCGAGAAATACAAAATTTCCAATTTTGCCAGTTCAAGCCTAAATCTACCACGGACCTCCAAATCACATTCCGGACGCGCTCCCAAGTCCAAATCACCTGATGAAGCTAACCAAACCATCGGAATTCCCATCCGATATCATTTACACATAAGTCAATATCCGGTTGACTTTTCCAATTTAAGCGTACTCAAAAGAGACTAAGTACCTCAATTCACTCCAAAACCACTCCGAACCAGAATCAACCAACACGATACGATGAAATACAGCTAAAGAACACATAAAGAAGCAGAAATGGTGGAAACGGGGCTATAACTCATGAAACGACCGGCCGGGTCGTTACAATTACGATACAGATATAATGGTCCAATCTAATAATAAATAAAAAGTTTTTTCTCAATATGGCACCCTTTATGCCCAAAGAAACGACGTTGAAACATCAAAGAAGAGCGCGACACAACACAAATCATCTGAAACACACCCGAGGACACCGGACCCCGTCTAATCACACCAACCAATCCCAGAACATAAAACGAACCTACTCGAGGCCTCCAATCACACCGAACAACATCAAAATTATGAATCGCACATCAATTAAAGCTTAATGAACTAATGAACTTTTAAACATCTAAAACTCCTGCCGAACCATGCCAAATCAACTCGAATGACCTCAAATTTTGCATACAAGTTCCAAATGACATAATGGACCTATACCAACTCCCGGAACCACAATCCAGACCTTATATAAACAAAGTCAACTCTCGATCAAACCTATCAACCTTCCAAACCTTCAATCTTCCAACTCCAATTAACGTACGAACCTCCAAATCCAAATTCGGACATACATCTAAGTCTAAAATCACCATCCGAACCTAACGGAACCTTCAAAACTAGGATCTGAGGTTTTTTACTCAAACGTCAAACCTTGGTCAACTCTTTCAACTTAAATCTTCCGAATTTAGAATTATTCTTCCAAATCAACTCTGAACTTCTCAAAAATCAAAATCAACCATGCGTGCAAGTCATAATGCGTGAAGTGAAGCTACTCAAAGTCTCAAACCACTGAACGACATGCTAG
This sequence comes from Nicotiana attenuata, assembly GCF_001879085.1. Lineage (NCBI taxonomy): Eukaryota > Viridiplantae > Streptophyta > Magnoliopsida > Solanales > Solanaceae > Nicotiana > Nicotiana attenuata. The sequence goes on along the minus strand of NW_017670837.1, from coordinate 242,070 downwards.
AGCTGAAAAAGACTGGTCGGGTCGTTACAAGCTGCCTCCGGAGACTTGAGGTAGAGTTTCTGGCGTTTACAGTCCCTAAAGTTCGCTTCTATCATGCTTTATAGTTTATTTAGTTTCAAACAATTGTACTTTATTCCCAACCATATTTGTAGTATTCTAGTTAATCATGCACTTGTGACTCCGGATTTCTGGGAGTAGTCTAGCACTATGTTATTTATATTAATGTTGTGTTCATTTCACAGTTTATTCATTGTAAATTACCATCACCTGGGTATCATTGTTAAAATTGGTTAATTAATTATCTAACATTGGCTTGCCTAGCAAGCAAATGTTAGGCGCCATCACGACCCCGGTGTTGGAATTTTCGGGTCATGACAAGTTGGTATTCGAGCACTAGGTTGACTAGGTATCACGAGTCATGAGCAAGGTTCGTAGAGTATGAAGGATCGGTACAAAGACGTCTGTACTTATCTTCTAGAGTCTACAGAGATTTAGGAAAATTTCACTTCTTTCTTTCTCTATCATGCTAATTTATTCTATTATTGAAGCTTGAACCATTCTATTCCTGTTCTCTTGCAAATGGTGAGAACATGCACAACATCTACAGTCGGGTAGGAGACAGAACCCCATGTTACAGCCACTACCAAGGGTAGGGGTCGGGGCCGCGGTAGGGGCCAAGGCAGAGGTAGACCTCAGCCTAGAGTACGTGCAGCAAGACCCATTGTAGAGCCTCCGATCGAGCACGGGAAGGATATCCCTGTTCAGATCGCACCTGTCGGACCTGCTCAGGTCCCGGAGGGATTTATTGCTACTCTTGTACTTCAGGACGCCTTAGTCTTCTTAGTGGGCCTTATGGAGAGTATGGCTTAGGCTGGAGTATTTCCTATGGCACCAACTGTCTCTTAGGCTGGAGGAGGAACTCAAACATCCTCCACGCATACCCCAGAGTAAATAGCTCCCTTGTACCACACTCTGAAAGATCCAACAGTTGGAGTAGTTCGGCCTACTATTGCTACAAGGTCTAGGGAGAGGCCCGTGATGTCTTTCGAGGGATTGATGAGATTGGATAAGTTCATAAAGATCTTTCCTATCCATTTTAATGGTACGCCTTTTGAGGACCCAAAGGATTATTTTGGTTGTTGCCACGAGGTATTGCGCAACATGGGCATTTTGGAGTCCAATGGTGTCGACTTCGTAGTGTTTCAGATGACTGGCTCTGCCAAGAGATGGTGGCAGGGTTATGTTCAAGCCAGACTAGCAGGTTCAACTCCACTCACTTGGGATCAGTTTTTGTAGCTATTTTTTGAGAAGTTCATTCCATTTCTCTGAGAGAGGTGAACCGCAGGCAATTTGAACGCCTCTAGCAGGGTAGCATGCATGTTACCCAGTATGAGACTCGATTTGTATAATTATCTCGCCATGTAGTTGTCTTGCCCCCTACTAAAAGGGAGAGGGCACAGAGATTCATTGATGGTCTTATTTATTTATTAGGCTACAGACAACCAATGAGATTGGGGATGATATTTCTTTCAGGGGGCCGTAGAGAATGCTAGATGGATTGAGATGATTCTTGGTCAGGGTAGGGAGGCAGTATCTGAGAAGAGGCCTCATCATTTTGGCAGTTTCAATGGAGCCTCATCTGGAAGCTAAGGTTTATTTGGTAGGGCCTATCCTCATAGGACGAATCAATCAATGCTTCATGTAGCACACGTCGCTTTGGGTAGCAATGGTTCTTATAAGTCTCGTCCTGAGCAGCTAGACTACAGTGCACCTACAACTCCCATCGATGCACCACCGATTGAAAGATATCACAGTGGTTATCTAGGCCGCTAGGGTCAGTCTCCGCTTCAGCAGCCACAACTATTGAGAGAGTTATTCGAGTGTGGAAGTACGGGTCATATCAGGAGGTATTGTTCCAGACTTCAGAGTAGTGTGCCTCAGCAAGGTTCTCGTGCCATGTTTCTGGCACCGGTTGCCCCATCACCTGCTCAGCCAGCTAGAGGTGGGGGTCAGGCAACTTGAGGGGGTGGTCAGGCCTTTAGAGGTGGAGGCCAGCTAGTTTCTGAGAGGCGGAGGTTAGAATGGTGGGGCCCACCCCCATTTCCATGCATTTCCAGCTAGACTTGAGGCATAGTCATTTGATGCTGTCATCACAAGTATTGTTCTAGTTTGCCATAAATGTGCCTCTATTTTATTTGATACGGGCTCTACTTATTCATATGTGTCATCCTATTTTTCTTTATATCTGGTTATGCCTCGTGGTTCTTTGAGTCTCATGTCTATGTGTCCATGCCTGTGGGAGATTCTATTGTAGTAGAACGTGTTTGTCGCTCGTGTGTGGTTTCTATTAGGATCTATGAGACTAGGATAGATCTTCTACTTCTTAATATAATGGACTTTGATGTTATCTTGGGCATGGATTGGCTGTGACCTTATCACGCTATTCTGGACTATCACGCCAAGACTGTGACATTAGCCATGCTGGGGTTTCCTCGATTAGAGTGGAGGGCGACTCTTGGACATTCTACTAGCAGGGTTATATCTTATGTGAATGCTCGGCATATGGTCGAGAAGGGATATCTAGCATATTTGGCATATATCTGTTATCCTATTGCGGAGGTTCCTTCCATGGATTCAGTACTTATTGTGCGCGAGTTTTCGGACGTGTTTCCTACAGATTTGTCGGGGATGCCACTCGATAGAGATATCGACATCTATATTGACTTGGTTTCGAGCACTCATCCCTTTTCTACTGCACCATATCATATGGCCCCAATTGAGTTGAAGGAATTGAAGGAGCAGTTGCAGGATTTTCTTGATAAGGGATTCATTACACCAAGTGTCTCGCCATGGGGTGCACGGTGTTTTTTTGTAAAGAAGAAAGATGGAATGATGAGGATGTCTATAGATTATTGGCAGTTGAACAAGGTCACTATTAACAACAAGTATCCTTTGTTGAGGATTGAAAACTTATTTGATCAGGTTTAGAGTGCCAAGGTGTTTTCAAACATTTACTTGAGCTCTGGCTACCATCAGTTGAAGATTAGGGTATCAAATGTCCTATGACAGCTTTTCAAACTCAGTATGGTCACTGTGAGTTCTTCGTAATGTCATTTTGTTTCACAATGCCCCAACAACATTTATGGATTTGATGAACTGAGTGTTCAAGCCCTGTTTGGATTCTTTTGTGGTCGTCTTCGTTGATGATATTTTGGTTAACTCCCGCTGTCAAGATGAGCATGAGCAGCATCTTCGGATCGTACTTAAGACTTTGAGGGCTCCTCAGTTATATGCCATGTTTTCTAAGTGTGAATTTTTGTTGGATTAAGTTGCCTTTTTGGGCCATGTTGTATCTTCCGAGTGCATTTAAGTGGATACTAAGAAGATTGAGGTAGTTCAGAATTGGCCTAGACCTACTTCAGTTGTAGAGATTAGAAGTTTCTTGGGTTTGGCAGGTTATTATCGCTAGTTCATGGAGGGGTTTTCATCTATCTCATAACCATTGACCAAGTTGACCCCAAATGGTGATATTTTCAGATGGTCCGACAAGTGTAACTTGAGCTTTCCGAATCTCAAGACTACATTGACTACAACTCCAGTGTTCGTGTTGCCTACAAGTTTGGGATCCTATATCGTGTATTGTGATGCATCACGTATTGGTCTTGGCGTGGATTTAATGCACGATGGTAAGATGATAGACTACGTGTCTCGGTAGTTGAAGGTTCATGAGAATAATTACCCTATTCATGACTTAGAGTTGGCGGCCATTGTTCACGCACTGAAGATTTGGGGGCACTATCTGTACGACATTAATTGTGAGGTCTATGCCGACCTTATTCTGCACGCTAATAGAAATCATGTCTATAAGAATTAAACACACCTCACTTAATTTGTCTAATACTCATACACTATCTCAAGCATGCTATTAATCACCATACTTGATTTCCATGTTATTACCATGCGTTCAGACAACATGCCTATTGGATGTATATTATATGCTTTTTGCTAACTTAGATATCATGCCTATAGGACTTCAAATAATTAATTGGTCAAATTGCTTTTATTAGTTTTGGTGTACTTCCCATCTAGATATCTTAACTGTAGGACATTGATCTTTTAATCAAGTGCTTCTGTTGTTTTATTACAAATAGCATGCCAATAGGAATAAGTATGATAACATCAAATTCAAATACCAATTATTAGGAATCTTGCCTATAGAACTGTTGCTCGCCTAGAAAGCATGTCTATAGAATCAAACGCTGGTAATTCCAAGTTTTCTAATAGCTTTCACTGCCCATTGTGCAAACAACTTAGAGATCATGTCTATAGGTTTTTAATAACACCTATAATCTGCAAATTAGTTAATTTTGAACAGCATCACTGCCTGTACGACACATGAAATCAGAATCACCTAGAAACCATGCCTAGAGGATTTTAAATCTTGATTGTGAAACTATGTACTACCTAAACTGCCCACGTGCATTTGTTGTTTATGTTAGGAGGCTAACTTGGGCTTTTAATTATCTTTATGTGAAGTCCTATTTGTTTTGAATGTCTCTTAATTTTACCATTTTGAGCAACCTAGGAGAAGTCTATAACTATCCTAATAGTGGGTCCAAAGCCTCCTAGACCATAGGCATGGGACGGGTAGTGCACGCATAGGACACGGTTTAGAATTGAACTAGAGTGCCTTTAAGTACTAACTTCAGCATAGTTGTTGGGTAGCAGGAGATGATAGTCTGTGCCCGCTGAATAATATGAGCAACCCCTACCTTAAGGGAGTTGCGAAGTATTATTTATGTTGCACAAGATGATCCTTTAGGCTAAAAACCTTAGGACCCCCCTTCTTTATATACTTGTTATTCGCGTTTAGGTATTTAGCATAGACAAATGTAGTTGTACCCTTGTAATCTATAATATTTATACTAATCATTTGAGATTCTTATGTCGTAAGATAAAGTATTCAATTTCTATACCTTTTGCTTATTTGATCAATTAGCTTAATTATCTAATCCACATAGTATAAAATTCGGCCGGGATCCACAGTTGTTGACCTTGAAGAGTGCCTAACACCTTTTTGAGGTAATTTGAGCCCTTACCCCATCTTTGGTGACATGGACTAGTCAAATAGAGTTATTTGCAAATAGATGTCCTAACACACCTTAAAATCGTTAGGTGGAGACTCTTCTCTTTTAATGCCTCTTTAAAAGAGTTGTCACATGTCGAAGCCCGCTTTCGCGAGGAAACGGGGCGCGACAGCAATTGGCTCAGGTTTACATTCAGGAGATTATCTACCTACACGTTGCGCCCATTTCCATAATTTCTGATCGAGACACGCAGTTCATATAGCATTTTTGGAGAGCCATGCAGTGTGAGTTGGGCACGCAGGTTGAGTTGAGCATAATGTTTCATCCTCGGATGGACAAACACTCCGAGCGTACCATTCAGATCTTGGAGGACATGTTACGTGCTCGTGTTATGGATTTCGGAGGTTCATGGGACCAGTTCTTACCTCTAGTAGAGTTCGCCTAGAACAACAGTTACCAGTCAAATATTCAGATGGCGTCGTATGAGGCCTTATATGGGAGGCAATGTCATTCACCAATTTGTTGGTTTGAGCCTGAAGAGGCTAAGTTGTTGGGCACTGATTTGGTCCGTGATGCTATGGAAAAGGTTAAGGTGATTTTGAACGACTTCGTATAGCTTAGTCCATACAGAAGTGTTATCCGTACCAAAAGGTTCGGGATGTAGCTTATATGGTGGGTGAGAAGGTTCTTCTTCGAGTGTCACCTATGAAGGGTGTGATGCGGTTTGGGAAAAAGGGCAAGTTGAGCCACAAGTTTATTGGGAATTTGTGATCTTAGAGAGAGTTGGGGAGGTTGCCTTCAGGTTTGCATTTCCCCCTAACCTATCAGGAGTTCATCTTGTATTCCATGTTTTCATGCTTCGGAAGTCCCATGAGGACAACTCGAATGTTTTAGACTTCAGCACAGTTCAGCTTGGTCAAAATTTGGCCTATGAGGAGGAGCCGGTGGCTATTCTAGCCTGACAGGTTCGAAAGTTGAGATCTAAGAGTTTTCCTTCTTTGAAAGTGAAATGGTATCACGACACAAATCTCCCTCCACCACAAAGTCGTGACGGCAGCTAGTCTTTACGACTAGGTAAGCCTAACTAATTGTGGAAGTAACAAAAAATGGAAGTAAAAAACTTAACAGCTAACTACAAAAGATAATTAAATAATTGATAACAATGCCGCTCGGCATGTACAATAACCAATACTCTAGTATGACAGAGTATTCCCAAAACCCGGAACATCATAAGTCACAAGCTACAGAAGAAAAACTAGTATCTCTATACACCAGAGACTAAGAAAATAAGTACGGAAGGTAAATGACATTGGAGGGAATAGAGGGGGACTCCCAAGTCTGCAGACGCGACAGAAATACCTTCAAGTCTCAAAAATGTCACTGCTCACTAATGACAAAAGGAAAACACATGAAAATAATAGTACAACACACAGGGATAAAACAACAGGGCATCTCTCAAGATACCGTCTCGTAGTCCCAAAAGTAAAGATGCAAGGAGATCTCTCGAGGTACCACCTCGTAATCTTAAAAGTAAATATGCAGGGAGATATCCCGAGGTACCTCCTCATAGTTTCAAAAGTAAGGGTGAAAGGGGATCTCCTGAGGTACCGCCTCGTGGTCCCAAATGTAAACACACAGCTCAACCGATAAATACAACAATTAACAACAAGAATTCTATAGTTAAGACTGATTCAGATCAAGGAAAAACAGGAAATCAACTAGGCATGCTGCACAGAGTTCAAATAAGCAGTTAAAGCATGTGGACATGGGATATTAGACTAAAAAGGATAACTACACATGCTGGTATAACTCAATTAAGATGAAAACATGTTACTACTCAGTAAAATACCAGATTTTTACAATAATTAGCCCGTGTATGCACTCGTCACCTCGCGTACTCGGCGCTCACATAACACAACAATACCAAATCCTAAGGGGATTTCCCCCTTACAAGGTCAGGCAAGCCACTTACCTCGAACCGAGCTCAATCAATCAGTAAGAATGCCTTTTCCACGATTTTCCGACTCTGAATGGCTCAAATCTAGCCAAAAGCTATTACATACCATAAATATAACAACAATAAGCTAATCCAATTAATGAAATCAAGGCTTAAGCAAGAAATTAGAAAATCGCCCCAAAAAGTCCACCCGGGCCCACGTTTCGAAATCGGGTAAAGTCACAAAATATGAACACCCATTCACTCACGAGTTCACTTGTACCAAAATTATCCAAATCCGATATCAAAAACCAAAAACTTAGTTGAAGATCTTTCCAACGTTGCCCCAAATTTCTCAACCCAAATCCTCATTTAAATGATTAAATCAACTATAGATTAGTGGAACATAACAATAAATGAGGTAAGAATCGCTACCCAAAAGCTTCCACTAGAAATATCCCAAATTATCGCCCAAATCCGAGCTCTCAAAGTGCCAACGTGTAAAATGAGATCAACCCCTCAAAATCCCTCTAATCTACCTAGCGATCTTCGCACTTGCGGACATTTAGCCGCACCTGTGGTACCGCACCTGCGGAAATTCCATCGCAAGTGCGGACTTGAATTAAGTCCTCAGGTCCGTTTCTGTAATCAAAAGGCTGCAGCTGCAAGTGCGCGCCTGTGGACTTTTGTCCGCTTCTGCCGAATCCTCTCCTAGTTCTATCTCCGCGCCTGCGGGCCCTTAAGCGCATCTGCAGGCTTGCAGATGCGGCATCTCTCATGCACCTGCGACCCTGTCCACTCATTCCAAATCCGCTTTTGCGCTTGACCTCACGCACGTGCGTGCCCGCACCTGCGATCACCCCACCGAAGGTGCGAAAACACCAGAAGCTTGAAAGCTTCAGCAATTTACACAAGTCCAATTTTGATTGGTTAAGCATCTAAAACTCACCCGAGGCCCTCGGGGACCTCAACCAAAGGTACAAAAAAAGTCCTAAAACATCATACGAACTTAGTTGAGCCTCGAAATCACATCAAAGAACGCTAAAAACACAAATTACCCTCCAATTCAAAATTAATGAACTTTGAAACTTCAAACTTCTACAACCACTGCCAAAACCTATCAAACCATATCCGATTGACCTCACATTTTGCACATATATCACATTTGATATTATGGATCTACTCCAACTTTCGGAATTGGAATCCGACCTCGGTATCAAAAGTCCACTTCCAGTCAAACTTCCCAAAAAATTCAACTTTCGCCATTTCAAGCCTAATTCAATTACAGACCTCCAATTCACAATTCGAACACGCTCCTAAGCCAAAATCACCCAACGGAGGTAACGGAACCGACGAAACTCCATTCTGGAGTCGGCTTCAAACTGTTTCAACTACGGTCAAAATCCTAGAACTTAAGCTTCTATCTTAGGGGCTAAGTGTCCCTAATCACCCCGAACCCACAACCAAAATCTCCTAGGAAGTCACATAAACAGGAAAGGATACGGGGAAAGCAGTAAATAAGGGATCGGGGGTAACACACTCAAAACAACCGGCCAGGTAGTTAGATCCTCCACCTCTTAAATAATTGTTCGTCCTCGAACAAGTATAGAGACATACCTAAAGTGGTGAAAAGATGAGGATAACGGATGCGCATATCATGCTCGGCCTCCAAAGTTGCCTCCTGAATCTTCATTGAACCAATGTTTTTTTACCTCAGCTATCGAACCTGCCTGTCTAAAATAGCCATCAACTCCTTAACATAAGATAAATCCTTGTCCGATCGGCTGAGCTGAAATCGAACACATGAGATGGATCGCCGTGATACTTCCGAAGCAGAGAAACATGAAATACCGGATGGACTCCTGCTAGCCTGGGAGGCAAGGCAAGCTCATAAGCAACCTCCCCAACATACTGCAACACCTCGAACGGGCCAGTAAACCAAGCTTGACCTTATTCCCAAACCTCATTAAACCCTTCAAGGGTGACAATCGGAGCAGGACCCACTCTCCAACCATGAATGCAACATCGCAAACCTTTTAATCTGCATAACTCTTCTGTCTGGACTGGGCTGTGCGAAGTCCATCCTGAATCACTTTAACCTTCTCCAAAGCATCCTGAACCAAGTCTATACCCTATATCCTAGCGTTGCCCGGCTCAAACAAACCCACTAGAGACCGACACCTCCTACCATACAGAGCCTCATACGGTGCCATCTGAATGCTCAATTAATAATTGTTGATGTAGGCAAACTTTATAAGAGGCAAGAACTGATCCCAAGACCCTCCAAACTTCATCACACAGGCACCGAGCATATCCTCTAGTATCTGAATAGTGCCCTGGAATTGTCCGTCCATCTGAGGGTGAAATGCTGTGCTCAACTCAACCCGAGTACCTAACCCATGCTGTACGGACCTCCAAAACCGTGATGTAAACTACGTACCCCGGTCAGAGATGATAGATACTGGAACACCATGAATTCTGACAATCTCTCAGATATAAACTCGAGCCAGCTGCTCGGAAGAATAAGTAATCATCACAGGAATGAAATGAGCTGACTTGGTCAGCCTATCCATAATCACCAAAACTACATCAAACTTCCGCTGAGTCCGTGGAAGCCCAACAAGGAAATCCATAGTGATCTGCTCCCATTTCCACTCCAGAATCTCTAACTTCTAAAGCAATCCACCAGGCTGCTGATGCTTATATTTCACATGCTGGAAATGTAGACACAGAGCTACATATTCCACTATGCCCTTCTTCATTCTCCTCCACCAATAATGCTGCCTCAAGTCCTGATACATCTTTGCGGCGCCTGGATGAATGGAGTACCGTGAATTGTGAGCCTCCTGGAGGATCAACTCATGCAAACCATCTACATTGGGCACACAAAACTTGCCCTGCATCCTCAATGCACCATCATCTCCAATAGTGACCTCCTTAGTATCACTGTGCTGAACCATGTCCATAAGGACAAGCAGATAGGGGTCATCATACTGACACTCCCAAATACAATCATAAAGAGAAGACCGAGAGACCACATAAGCCAACACTCGACTCGGCTCAGAAATATCCAATCTAACAAACTAGTTAGCCAAGGCCTGAACATCCAACGCTAATGGCCTCTTTGCTACTTGCAGATATGCTAAGCACCCAAAACTCTCCGCCCAGAGGCTCACATCGGCCACAACATTAGCCTTCCCGGGATGGTTAGAATAGTGATATCCTAATCCTTAAGGAGCTCTAACCACCTCGGCTGACACAAGTAAAGATCCTTTTGCTTGAACAAATGCTGTAAACTCTGGTGATCGGTGTAGATCTCACAAGGGACACCGTATAAGTAGTGCCGCCAATTCTTACAAAGCATGAATAATAGCTGCTAACTCAAGGTCGTTGAAATGATAATTCTTTTCATGCACCTTCAGCGGTCTGGATGCTTAGGCAATCACCCTACGGTCATGCATCAACACCGCGCCGAGACCAACCCGTGACGCATCACAATATACAATATAAGATCCTGAACCTATAGGTAATACCAATATTGAGGCTGTAGTAAAAGCTGTCTTGAGCTTCTGAAAGCTCTCCTCACACTCCTCTGTCCACCTAAGCAGAGCACCCTTCTGGTTCAGCCTGGTCATAGGTGTTGCAATAGACGAGAAACCCTCTACAAATTGATGGTAATACCTCGCCAACCCAAGAAAACTTCGGATCGCCACAGTTGAGGACGCTCTGGGCCAACTCTGCACTGTTTCAACCTTCTTCGGATCCACCTTGATCCCATCACTCGATGCTAGATAACCCAAGGATGCCACTGAGTCTAGCCAAAACTCACACTTCAAATTTTTTGCATATAGCTTCTTTTCTCTCAAGGTCCGGAGCACAGTCCTCAGGTGCTGCTCATGCTCCTCCTGAGTCCGGGAGTATACCAAAATGTCATCTATGAATACGATGACGAAAGAGTCAAGATAGGGCCGGAACACACTGTGCATCAAGTGCATAAATGTTGCTAGGGCGTTGGTCGGCCCAAATGACATCACAAGGAACTGGTAGTGACCATATCGAGTCCTGAAAGTAGTCTTCGGGATATCCGCCTCAAACTAATGATAGCATGATGCAAGTCAATCTTAGAAAACACCCTGACACCCTGTAGCTGATCAAATAGGTCATCAACGCGAGGAAATGGACACCTATTCTTCACTATAACTCTGTTCAACTAGCAATAATCAATGCACATACGCATAGAACCATCATTCTTCTTCACAAACAAGACTGGAGCACCCCAGGTGACATACTGGGCCAAATGAAGCCCTTATCAAGCAATTCCTATAACTGCTCCTTTAACTCAGGAGGAGCCATACGATAAGAAGGAACAGAGATGGGCTGAGTGCCCGACAACAAACCGATACCGAAATCAATATCCCAGTCCGGCGGCATGCCCAAAAGATGCGCTGGAAATACATCTAGAAAATCACTTACTACTGGAACTGACTCAACTGTAAGGGTATCAATAGTCACATCTCTCACATAAGCTAGATACGCGTCGCACCCCTTCCCAACCATTCGTTGAGCTTTAAGAAATGAAATAACTCTGGTGGGAGTATAATCTAAGGTACCTCTCCACTCTAACCACAGTAATCCTGGCATAGCCAGTGTCACGGTCTTAGCGTGACAATCTAGAATAGCATAATGGGGCGACAAACAGTCCATGCCCAAAATAATATCAAAGTCTACCATGCTGAGCAATAATAAATTGGCTCTGGTCTCAAAAACACTAATAACGACCAAACACGACCGATACACACGGTTAATAACAATAAAATCTCCCATAGGTGTAGACACATAAATAGGAGAATCAAAGAATCGCGAGATACACCCAAATATGGGGCAAAATAAGAGGACATAGAGGAATAAGTGGAGCCTGGACCAAATAAGACTGACGCATCTCTATGATAGACCGGAATAATACTTGTAATGATAGAGTCGGAAGCAACTGCCTCTGTACAAGTAGGAACAACATAATATCTGGCCTGGCCTCCCCCTCTAGGGCGACCTCTACCTCCCCGACCTCCACCTCGAGCTGGTTGAGCAGGTGGAGTGGTAGCTGGTGCTGTAATCTTAGCCTGAGGACCAGTGGACATGCGGTGCCTGGGAAGTTAGTGGAGGTGCACCCCTCCTAAGTCTGGGGCAATTGCTCACCATATGGCGAGTGTCGCCACACTCAAAACAAGCTCACGAAGGGCGTGGCTGCTGTTACTGGCTCGGATGGACTGGCCACTAAAAGCACCCCGTGTGTGAGGTACACTAGACAATGGCGATGCATAATAAGGCTCATAAGGCGTAGGAGTAGCCGGAATACCACTGGCGGCTGGAAGTGCTAAGTGAACAGGGCGACTCACACAGACCCTACCATGACGAACTGCAGCTGGAGCACGAGTACCATTATAAGTGCCAGACTCTCGAGACCTCTTGGCCTCTCTCTCCTTTCTCTCTTGACCAAGCGTGCGCTCCACTCTCCTAGCAATATTCACAACCCGTTGGTAGGAAATATCCATCTCCAACTCCCGGGCCATGCTAATCCGGATGATGGGATAGAGCCCCTCGATAAACCGACGGACCCTCTCTCGAACTGTAGCAAACAAGGCTAGAGCATGCCTAGCCAAATCACTAAAGCGAACCGCATACTCTAACACAGTCATAGCACCCTGGAGCAACTGCTCAAGCTCGGTGTGCCATGCATCTTTGAGACTCTAGGGAATATACTCCATCAAGAACATATCCGAGAACTGATTCCACGTAAGTGAAGCTGCCTCAGCCGGACTACCCAACTCATAAGCACGCCGCCACTGATAGGCCACTTTTCAACTGGAACACAGTGAAATAAACCCCACTCGACTCCGCTACACCCATAGTACGGAGGATACGGTGGCACTCCTCAAGAAAACCCTGGGCATCCTCTGACGCCAATCAACTGAAAGAAGGAGGGTGGTACTTCTTGTAACTCTCAAGCTGTTGCCCTACCCTCGAGCCGAACTGGAGCTACCGGCTGCATCGGTATGATCTTTTGAACATGTTCGACCTGAACCCGCTGCTCTGGGGCACGACAAGAAATCAAAAGTAGTGAAATTTTCCTAACAGCTCCATAGCCTCCGGAAGACAAGTACAGACGTCTCCATAGCGATCCGCGAGACTCTACTAAACCTACTTGTGACTCACGACACCTTTGAACCTAAAGCTCTCATACCAACTTGTCGTGACCCAAATCTCCCTCCACTATGACGTTGTGACGGCACCTAGTCTCTACGACTAGGTAAGCCTAACCAATTGCGGAAATAACAAAAATGGAAGTAAAAAGTTAACAGCTAACTACAATAGATAATTAAATAACTGATAACAATGTCGCTCAGCATGTACAATAACCAACACTCCAGTAATACACAGTATTCCCAAAACCCGAAAAATCATAAGTCAAGCTACAGAAGAAAACTAGTATCTCTGTATACTAGAGTTTAGGAAAATAAGTATAGAAGGTAAATGACATAGGAGGGAATAGAGGGGGACTCCGAGGTCTGCAGATGCGAAAGTTATACCTTGAAGTCTCCAAACCGTCATTGCTCACCGAGGACGTTGCTGATAAGAACTACCTGAATCTGCACATAAGCATGTGCAGAAGAGTAGAATGAGTACACCATAACGGTACCTAGTAAGTGCCAAGCCTAACCTCGGTCGAGTAGTGACGAGGTCAGGTCAAGGCCCACTGGTATATATTAATAAAGCAGAAGAATATAGCAATATAATATAAGAGACTGGAATTTAACAAGAGGAAAACACAACAAAATAACAGTACAACACACAAGGATAAAACAACAAGGGATCTCTCAAGATACCGTCTCGTAGTCCCAAAATTAAAGATGCAAGGAGCTCTCCCGAGGTACCGCCTCGTAATCTCAAAATTAAATGTGCAAGGAGATATCACGAGGTACCGCCTCGTAGTTTCAAAAGTAAAGGTGAAGGGGGATCTCTTGAGGTATCGCCTCATGGTCCCAAAAGTAAACACACAGCTCAACCGATAAATACAACAATTAACAACAAGAATTCTACAGTTAAGACTGACACAGATCAAGGAAAAATAGGAAATGAACTAGGCATGCTGCACAGAGTTCAAATAAGCAGTTAAGCATGTAGACATGCGATATTAGACTAAACAGGATAACTACACATGCTGGTATAACTCAATTAAGATGAAAACATGTTACTACTCAATAAGTTACAAAATTTTTACAACAATTAGCCCGTGTATGCACTCGTCACCTCGCGTACTCGGCGCTCACATAACATAACAGTACCAAATCCTAAGGGTATTTCCCCCACATAAGGTTAGGCAAGGCACTTACCTCGAACCAAGCTCAATCAATCAGTAAGAATGCCTTTTCCATGATTTTCCAACTTCGAATGGCCAAAATCTAGCAAAGAGCAGTTACATACCATAAATATAACCATAATAAACTAATCTAATTAATGAAATCAAGGCTTAAGCAAGCAATTAAAAATTTGCCCCAAAGTGTCGACCCGGCCCCACGTCTCGGAATCGGGTAAAAGTAAAAAAATATGAACACCCATTTACTCACGAGTTCACTCGTACCAAAATTTTCCAAATTCGATGTCAAAAACCAAATCAAAACTCAAAAACTTAGCTGAAGAACTTTCCACTTTTCACCCAAATCCTCAATTAAATGATGAAATCGACTATAGATTAGTGGAATATAACCATAAATGAGTTAAGAATCATTACCCAAAAGGTTCCTCTTAAAATCTCCCAAATTATCACTCAAATACGAGCTCTCAAAGTCCTAAAGTGTAAAATGAGATCAAACCATCGAAATCCCTCTTTTCTGCCCGGCGATCTTCGCACCTGCGCGGACATTAAGCCGTACCTGCGGTATCGCACCTGCAGAAATTCCATCGCAGCGGACTTAACATAAGTTCTCAGGTCCGCTTCTACGATCAAAAGGTCGCACCCTCGAGTGTGCGCCTACAGACTTTTGTCCACTTCTGCGGGCTCCTCTTCCAGTTCACTCTCCGCGCCTGCGGACCCTTAAGCGCATATGCGGGCTCGCAGATGTGGCATCTCCCTCGCACCTGCGACCCCTAACCACTCATTCCAAATCTGCTTCTGTGCTTGACCTCACGTATGTGCGTGACCGCATCTGCGATCACCCCATCACAGGTGCAAAAACACCAAAAGCTTGAAAGCTTCAGCAATTTACACAAGTCCAATTTTGATTCGTTAAGCATTTAAAACTTACCCGAGGCCCACGGGACCTCATCCAAAGGTACCAACAAGTCCTAAAACATAATACAATTTTAGTCAAGCCTCAAATCACATCAAGCAACGCTAAATACACAAATCACCCTCCAATTCAAACTTAATGAACTTTGAAACTTCAAACATCTACAACTTATTCTGAAACCTATCAAACCATGCCCGATTGACCTCACATTTTGCGCACAAGTCACATTTGACATTATGGACCTACTCTAACTTTTGGAATCAGAATCTGACCCCGATATCAAAAGTCCACTTCCGGTCAAACTTCCCAAAAAATTCAACTTTCGCCATTTCAAGCCTGATTCAGCTACAGACCTCCAATTCACAATCCGTACATGCTCCTAAGTCCAAAATCACCCAATGGAGCTAAAGGAACTGACGAAACTCCATTCCGGAGTCGTCTTCACACAATTCTGACTATGGTCAAAATCCTAGAACTTAAGCTTCTATTTAAGGGATCAAGTGTCCCAAATCACTCCGAAAACACAACCAAAACCTCCCGTCAAGCCACATAAGTAGAAAATGATACGCGGAAAGAAGTAAATAGGGGATCATGGCTAATACGCTCAAAATAGTTGGCCGAGTCATTACAAATGGAGAGGTCAGCCGATCGAGGCAGCTACGTGGGAGTCCGAGTCCAATACGCACGGTAGATTCCCATACCTTTTTACCAATCCAGGTACCTTTCTATATCCGTTCGAGGACGATCATTTCTTTTAGAGGTAGAGAATGTGACGGCTCGCTAGGTCATTTTGAGTACTGGCCTCAATTTTCATGATCCGAGACCTCCGGTAGTGTCACGACCCCCAAATTCTGCCTTTGGAATCGTGATGGCACCTAGTCAATAAGACTAGGTAACTCTAATACATGAAGAGATCTAACAGAAATAACCAACTCATTTATATTAAAATTGAACTAATAAATAAAATTACATATCTAAAACTGAACATTAGTTAAAGAAATTCCCAGAACTAGTAGTATATAGTCATAAGCTCTACTGAAATATACTAGAATCTCTAAGTACAATACTACTTTGAAATGAAGATATACTGTAGTAAATATATTATCAAGAGGTGACTCCGAGGCCTGCGAGTGTCAAGCAGGTATACCTTGAAGTCTCCAGTCGCGCAGATACAACTCTCAAAACCAACATGATCCGAAGTACCTGGATCTGCACAATAATGTACAAAAGTGTAGTATGAGTACACCACAGCGGTACCCAGTAAGTATCAAGACTAATGTCGGTGGAGTAGTGGCGAGGTAAGTCAAGACCCACTAGACAATAATATGTGTAACAATATAACCTAAAGCTAATAGTGGAAAGAACCATCAATATAAATCTAACAACGGAAGGGATATTAATATAAGACTAACAACGGAATAATGGAAATAACAAATGGCAACGAGAAGTAAACATGTGATAACACAACAAGGCAATCAGGACAAATTTAAAAATTGAATGAAATCAATTAGGAGAAACAGATGGCAATTCAAGTAATTGAGTCATTCCAATACATGATTTACAACAAGATTCCCTCCGAGGCACCACACCTCATACTCACAAATCATAGGCCGCAATCACGAATCTGACACCCATGGCACCTCATGCTCACATTATTAATCATCTTCGCACGACAAAGTCCATGTGCTACCACGTACATTGTATCCGTGTCAATTGCCAAATAAAATATTCGAGAGATTTATTTAAATACAATAAGACATAATAACAATCTTGAATAAAGTAAAGCGTCAAATGAGATAATGAGTTTATTTTAGGAATTAAGCAAAGTAAAATAAAGTACAATTTAAATAAAATAGAATATCAAATGAGTTTAGTTTAGAAATTAATAAATAAACTAAAATAACATTTTTAAATAAAGTAAACATCGGATAAGTTTATGAATTAAATATAGAATTAGTTAAAGTAAAGTGTGATATCAATTTTAAGTGAAGTAAAACATCTAATAGGATAATGAGTTTAATTTCAGAATCACTTAATGTAAAGTAAGATAACCATTAAAGAAAATAGTAAAGACCGAGTAAGATACGAGTTTTATCTTAAAAGTCACATAAAATAAAGCATATTAATAATGCTTTTATTTAAAACCATTATATTACCAACAACTCAACATAGTATGAGATAATGACTCCATGCAAGTAAATTCATCTTGAAAATTAATTCACCAAGTAACACGGAGGAATAAGCTGGCACATTAAAGCAACACATCATATCACGTAGAATGCATGACTCACATACAAAGTCACAATCGTTCCAACACAAAAATAACAACAAATAACCAAACACAATAAAAATACAAGTGAGATGATTTAAGAAAAAATAATAACTGTTCAAATCAACAAGCCTTTCCAAAATAGAATGTACAACAAAATCACTCCGAGGTACCACCTAATATTAACATTTCACAAATCACAATCTTCCATTATATAACCGTGTGAGCCTAGCATTTATTTTAAGAAAATATTATTTTTTCTGAAATAGCTACACGCGTTTTAGCCCCCTTGTCTCACCGCGTGGCTTCAAGTAATTTCCTTACTAGCAACACGTGTATAAGTCTCACCTTATCTCACCGCATACGTTTCAATACCCACCTTTATACCACTGCATGCGTATCAATATCACAACACAATAATCAACTCACACTACACGTGTCCATATGCCATAACATTGCAAAAATCAACAATATCAATGTCACCACAGCACATAGCCCATGGCTCAACCACAGTATGTACAAGAATCTCAATAAAAACAAAATGAATGAGAAATAACTCAACATGGAAAGATATTCCAATAACCAATAATTTCGACCACAGACATGCTAATAGCTCTTCATCAACCACAACTTCAAATTCTAATGCATAACATAAGCTTAACAATGAATGAGATAGCATGAAATAGCAACTACAATTAAATGCATGAGATAACTCAACTATGGATAGAATAACATGTAACAACAACTACTAATCAATGCATATAAGGGAAAACTCAACAATGTAATAACAACTTCAATTAAAACGTGTAAGAATAAAATTGATAACGAAAGGTAGAACTATTAATAACAACTTCAATTAAATTCTTATAAGTAACCTAAGAGATCTGGTCAACTTTTACATATAAGCCTCTATACATACTTGTCACCTCATGTACACGTCTTTCACATATCAAATGGCACAATCAAACCCAATCCTAAGGGGGAGTTAGGCAAGATACTTATCTCAAACAAGCTACATCAATCTACTAATAAGTCCTTCCCGTTCAAATCCACTTTCGAATGGCTCGAAACTAGCTAAAATAACTTAATATCATAAATAAGAGCCATAGAAAATAATTCTGGATGATAAAGATTTGATTTGTAAGTAAAATGAAAAAGACAACCCCGAGCTCGCACCTCGAAACCCAACAAAACTCACAAATTCCGCAAAACTCCATTCCGATACGAGTCCAACCATACTAGAATCATTCAATTCCCACCTCAAATCTGTCTTCAAACCATCAATTTATGTTTTTACTAAAATCCCCAAAATTTCCAATTCAAATCAATAATCGAACACTAAAGCCGGGGTTGGAATCATGAATTAATAACAAATCCGATCCAAAAATACTTATCCCAATCCAAGTAGTAAAATTTCCCTCCAAAATCACCCAAAATCGAGCTCCAAAAGCTTGTGAGTAAAAGTAACTAAACTCCAAAACATGTAAAAAATGCAGCAGCTTTTCCAGTCCGAATCAGGTCCTAGATAATTTGATAAGCTCAACACGATCCTTGCGAGATTACACCCAAGATAGCCTCTTGAATCACCCGATTTTCTCTTAAATGAGGGAGAATATGATATTTTGAAGTTTTTAAAGAAATTTGAAAATTTCAAGGACATAAATGGCATTCTCATGATTACTTATACCAGAAAAAAACCAGCAATAAGAAAATCTTTATTTTAGCACCCAAAACTCATTCGAAACCTCCCGGACAAAAACCATATATGCATTTCAATCATAAAACAAGCTACGAACCTGCTCGCGCACTCAAAACATCGAAAAGTGGTTATCTTAATCCGATATTAACAGTGGTCAAACTTCAAATCCTTAACTTAACTAGTTTCTTAACCAATAATACAAAACACACCCGAGCCCCTGGGACCCCATCTAATCATACCAATAAGTACAAATACATTGTCCAAACTTATACAAAGCCACAAACACCCACAAAAATATCACCACAAAGAATCGAGGCTCAAATCGAATAGAACTTCTCTTAAGTTGTTAAATCATCATTCTATCAAAAGAGTATCCGAATCACACTTAAGCACTATGGATTACTTCCAAACTTTGCACAAAAGTTCAATTTAACTATATAGACCTATCCGAAGTCATGAAGAACCTATTGGAGTCCAATAACATCAAAGTAAACTATTGGTCAAACTTATGAACTCTGAAGTTTTTCCAATTGCCAACCTTCGACAAATAGTATCGAATTCTTCTAGGAACTTCCAAAACCAAATCTGAACATACGTACAAGCCCAAAATCATCATACAAACGTATTAGAATAATCAAAACCTTATTCAGATTCCATTTACCCAAAAGTTAAACCTTAGTCAACTCTTCCAACTGAAAGCTTCTAAACGAGAATCATTCTTCCAAATCAATCCCGAATCGCTCAAAAATTGAAACCAACCATACACACAAGTCATAATACATAATATGAAGCTACTCAAAGTCTCAAACCACCGAATCGAACACTAGAGATCAAATGATCGGTTGGGTCATTATATTCTCTCTCACTTAAATATACGTTCGCCCTTGAATGTGTCAAGAGTCATTCCAGAGCTATCAAATCGTCATATAAACTTGCCACACATATACCCATGAGTGATACCACATCAACCTATATAATTTCGACAACACAATCTAACCAAAGATCTTTACCTCAACCTTAGCTCATAACCCTTAGAACCCAATCTCCAACTTCTGAAATTCATTATAATACCCAATTCTCGCATCTAAACATGTAACGACCCAGCCGGTCGGTTTGAGAATTTACGCCCCGATCCCCTATTAACTGCTTTCCCCATATTTATTTCTGCTATTGTGATTTGTCTGGAAGATTAGTTTGAGTTTCGGGGTGTTTTGGGACACTTAGTCCCTAAATGAGAGCTTAAGCTTTAGAATTTGGACCGTAGTCGGAAAAATATGGAGACGGCTTTGGAATGGAATTCTGTCAATTCCGTTAGCTCTGTTGGGTGATTACGGGCTTAGGGGCATGTTCGGATGGTATTTTGGAGCTCCATAGCTTATTTAGGATTGAAATGCCGAATGTTGAATTTTTTAAGTTTCTGGATCGATAGTGAAATTTTGATATTAGGGTCGGAATCCAATTCCGAAAGTTGGAATACTTTCGTAGTGTTGAATGTGACTTGTGTGCAAAATTTGGGGTCAATCAGACTTGGTTTGGTTGGTTTTGTCATCGGTTGTAGAAATCTTGAGATTTCAAGTTCATTAGGCTTGGATTGGAGGGTAAATCGTGGTTGAGGATTGGAATAAGTTCGTATGATGTTTTAGGATTGGTTGGCATGTTTGTTTGAGGTCCCGGGGGCCTCGGGTGAGTTTCAGATGCTTAACGGAAGTTGAATTGGACTTAGGCAATTGCTGAAGTTGCTGAACCTGTTGGTCTCGCACCTGCGGAGCTTGGACCGCAGGTGCGGCGCTGCAGAAGCGGGTTGGGAACCGCATATGCAGTCTGAGGCACAAGTGAAGCTTGTCGCAGATGCAACCCAAAGATTGCAGAAGCGGAACCACATCTGCGAGTAAAGGGTCGTAGTTGCGGAATTTGGCCGTTTAAAGAAAATCCGCAGGTGCGGAGTAGGAGCCATAAGTGCGGTAGACCCCTCGCAGAAGAGGAAATCGCTGGGCAGAAATATGAAAATCGAGGGTTTGAGTTCATAACTTAAAAAATCAAATTGGAGCTCAGGGGAAGGCGATTCTGTGGAGATTTTGAAGAGAAGATCAGTGGGTAATGATTCCTAACTCCTTCTTGATTATATCCCATTAATCTAAGCTTAAATTAATCGTTAAATTTTGGATTTGGGGTGAAAAATTGGGAAATTGAGAAAAGTTCTTAGGCCGAATTTCGGGGATTTTGATCGAGATTTTGGAGTCGGATTTAAGTGATTTTGGTATGGTTAGACTCGTGAGTGAATGGGTGTCCATAATTCGTATTTGTTTACCCGATTCCGAGACGTGGGC
Source organism: Nicotiana attenuata (assembly GCF_001879085.1). Classification (NCBI taxonomy): domain Eukaryota; kingdom Viridiplantae; phylum Streptophyta; class Magnoliopsida; order Solanales; family Solanaceae; genus Nicotiana; species Nicotiana attenuata. The sequence goes on along the minus strand of NW_017670837.1, from coordinate 220,467 downwards.
TCGGGGAGGATTTTTGGGCATTTTTCTGTTTTCTTGCCTTAGCCTCGATTCCTTTAGCTAAACTTATTGGTTTTAATTATATTTACATTATGAAATTGATTTGATTAGATGTGGGCCACTCGGAGTTGGATACTCATTACAAGAGCGTGATTTCGGATTGATTGAGCTTGGTTAGAGGTAAGTGGCTTGCCTAACCTTGTGTGGGGGAACTCCCCTTTGGATTTTGGTATTTTTGTTATATAAAATGCCGCGTACGTGAGGTGACGAGTGCATACACGTGCTATTTGGTGAAAACCCCCATTTTCATTAAGTAAATATCTGTGGTTCCTTTTAATTGAGCACTACTTGTATTTGAAGCCTACTATTCTGCTTAGGAAAGCATGCTTAAGTGGCTTAACTGTTTTATCTGCTTAAACTGCTTACTTGGATTCTGTGCAGCATGTTTAGAGTAAAAATTCCTTTTTTCTTGGTGCGAACTTGAATAGAACTATAGATTTCTTTCTTGAGACTGTTGTGTGTTTACTTTGGGACTACGGGACAGTATCCCGGGAGATCCCCCTGCATGTTTACTTTGGGACTATGGATCAGTATTCCGGGAGATACCCCTGTACCTTTATATTTGGGACAATGGGGCGGTATCCCGGGATATCACCCTATACTGGATACTTATTTTGGGACTACAGATCGGCATTCCAGGAGATCCCCCCCCCCCTGCACATTTACGTTGGAACTACGGGACATTATGCTGGGAGATCCCCTGTTGTTATTACTGCTTAATGAGTTGTTTCCATTCTGAGATTTCATCTTTATTTAACTATTAGCATTTTCTATTATACTGTCATGTTCTACACTATTTTACCTTATTATATAATTACATAACCAGTAGGGCCCTGACCTTCCTCGTCACTACTCGACCGAGGTTAGGGTTGGCACTTACTAGGTACCGTTGTGGTGTACTCATGCCTTTTCCTGCACATGTTTTTCGTGTGCAGATCCAGGTTCTTCTGCTCAGCCGTACTATTAGTGAGGTAGGGCAATTTTAGAGACTTCAAGGTATATCTGCCGTGTCCGCAGACCTAGAAGTCCCTCTCTACTCTCCCCTTTAGCTTTAGACTTCCTGTATTTACTTTTGATTAGACATTCTGGAGTTAGAACACTATGTAATTTTCTCTTGCTTATGATTTCATGAGATTTCGGGTTTTGGGAGTGTCTTTGTTCAGTTTTGAGTGAGTGGTATTTTATATGCCGAGGGGCATGTTATACCTTTTATTATGTTACCCGTCAATTGCTAGTTTTGTATTTTACTTCCCTTTTTCCGAAATGGTTAGGCTTACCTAGTCGTAGAGACTAGGTGCCGTCACGACAGTTCACGTAGGGAGGATTTTGGTCGTGACAAGTTGGTAACGGAGATCTAGGTTCGTAAGAGTCAGAATCACAAGTCGGTTTATTAGAGTCTCACAGATCGGTACAGAGACGTTTGTACTTATCTTCGAGAGGCTATATAACTATTAGGAAAATTCCACTTCATTTGATTTCCTTGTCGTGCGAGATTTTGATATCAAAATTCCAAACCTCTGTCATCTATATTCTCACAGATGGTGAGGACACACGCTACCGGAGATGACCAAGCACCCGCGCCTCATGCTAGAGCCGTCAGAGGTTGGGGGTGGGGTAGAGGCCGAGGATGCGCTCGTGGTACAGCCAGAGCACCCGCACGAGCTGCCACAGAGGAGCCACCAGCAGCTCCAGCCGGAGCCCAGCCACCTGATATGCCTACTGCTGCTACTAATCCAGCTCTCCAGGAGACTCTTGCACAGTTCATGAGTATGTACACCACTCTAGCTCAGGCATGGTTTCTTCCCCTTGCTTTAGCCACATCTTAGGCCGGGGGAGGAGCATAGACTCCTGCCACTCGCACTCCTGAGCAGCGAGTGGAGGTCAGTCAGGTCCTAGAGATCATACCGGTACCGCCTGTAGCCCCAGTTCAGTCCGTGGATAGGGCAGTAGCTTCAGAGGAGGTGCAGAGGAGACTTGAGAGGTTCAAGAAGTACCAGCCTCCTACATTCAGTAGTCTAGCATTGGAGGATGCTCAGGTATTTTATGGAGGAGTGCCACTCCATCCTCCTCACTATGGGTATATCAGGATCGAGTGGGGTTTCTTTCACTGCCTTCCAGCTTCGAGGAGCAGCCTATTAGTAGTGGGGTACTTTTGAGTTGGACAATCTAGCTGAGGCAGCTTCCCTTACATGGACTCAGTTGTTTTCAGATATGTTCTTGAGAGAGTATGTCCCTCAGAGCCTTAGGGACGCATGGCGTGCGGAGTTCGACATTTGTGCCAGGGTTCTATGACTGTTTCGGAGTATGCTGTCCGTTTCAGTGACTTGGCTAGGCATGCACCAGCCTTGGTTTCTACAGTACACGAGAGAGTTTGCCGCTTATTGAGGGGCTTATTCCCAGCATTAGATCTAGCATGGCTCGGGAGTTGGAGATGGATATTTCTTATCAGCAGGTGGTGAGCATTGCTATGAGAGTAGAGGGCATGCATGCTCGGGACAAAGAGGAGAAAGAGGCTAAGAGGTCTCGAGAGTCGGGCTATTTTTCTGGTGTCCATGCCTCAGTTGTAGTTCGTCATGGTAGGGGCTATATGAGTTACTCCGTTCGTTCAGCTCTTCCAGCAGCCAGTGGTATTCCAGCTCCTCCTAGACCTCAGGAGCCTTATTATACACCTCCAGTATCTAGTGCGCCTCTTACACGTGGTGCTTTCAGTGGTCAGTCCAACAGACCTGGCCCGAGCCAGTCACAACCTCCACATCCTCCTAGAGCTTAGTTTGAGTGTGGCGAAACACGCCATATGGTGAGGGATTACCCTAGACTTAGGAGGGGTGCACCACCATAGACTTCTCAGCCATACCGTGCTCCGCAGAGTTCCCAGGCTATGATTACAGCGCCAGTTGCTACCCCGCCTGCCCAACCAACTAGAGGTGGAGGTCGGGAAGGTGAAGGTTGCCCTAGAGGGGGAGGCCAGGCCAGATATTATGCTCTTCCTGCCCGTACTAAGGCTGTTGCCTCCGATTCTGTCATTACAGGTGTTGTTCCGGTCTGTCATAGAGATGCATCGGTTCTATTCGATCTAGGCTCCACTTATTCTTATGGGCCCTCTTATTTTGCCTCGCATTTGGGCGTGTCTCGGGAGTCTTTGAGTTCCCCTGTTTATGTTTCTATCATGAGGGAGATTCTCTTGTTGTGGACCGTGTTTATCGGTCGTCTTTGATTGCTATAAGTGGTTTTGAGACCAGGGCCGATTTATTATTGCTCAGCATTGTAGATTTTGATGTTATCCTTTGCATGGACTGGTAGTCTCCCTATTACGCTATTCTTGATTGTCACGCCAAAACCATGATGCTGGCTATGCCAGGTGTACCGCGATTAGATTGGAGGGGTACCGTAGATCACACTACCAGTAGAGTTATTTCATTTCTTAAGGCTCAGCGAATGGTTTAGAAGGGATGTAACGCGTATGTAGCTTGTGTGAGAGATGTCAGTATTGATACCCCTACAGTTGATTCAGTCCCAGTAGTACCGAATTTCTCTGATGTGTTTGCAGCTGATCTTCTGGGCATGCCACCCGACAGAGATATCGATTTTGGAATTGATCTGTTGCCAGGCACTCAGCCTAATTCTATTCCTCCTTACCATATGGCTCCTCCTGAGTTGAAGGAGTTGAAGTAGCAGTTACAGGAATTGCTTGATAAGGGTTTTATTCGGCCTAGTGTATCATCTTGGGGTGATCCTGTCTTGTTTGTGAAGAAGAAGGATGGTTCTATGCGTATGTGCATTGATTATCTCCAGTTGAACAAAGTTACAATGAAGAACCGTTATCGTTTGCCTCGTATTGATGACCTATTTGATCAGTTACAGGGTGCTTATGTGTTTTCTAAGATTGACTTGCATTCAGGTTATCATTAGTTGAAGATTCGAAAGATAGATATTCCAAAGACTACCTTCAAGACTCGGTATGGTCATTACGAGTTCCTTGTTATGTCATTTGGGCTGACGAATGCCCCAGCAGCCTTCATGCATTTGGTGCATAGTGTATTCCGGCAATATCTTGACTCGTTCGTCATTGTCTTTATAGATGACATTCTGGTATACTCCTGGAGTCGAGAAGATCATGAGCAACACCTGAGGACAGTGCTTCAGACCTTGAGAGAAAATAAATTATATGCAAAGTTCTCGAAATGTGAGTTCTGGTTGGATTCTGTGGCATTATTGGGTCACGTGGTATCGAGTGAATGGATCAAGGTGGTCCGAAGAAAGTGGAAGCAGTGCAGAATTGGCCCAGACCATCCTCAGCTACAAAGATCCGTAGTTTTCTGGGCTTGGCGGGTTATTACCGTCAATTTGTTGAGAGATTTTCGTCGAATGCAACACCTATGGCCAGGCTGACCTAGAAGGGTGCTCCATTTAGGTGGACGGAAGAGTGTGAGGAGAGCTTTCAAAAGCTCAAAATAGCTTTGACTACAGCCCCGGATTGATATTGCCTATAGGTTCGGGGTCTTATACTGTCTATTGTGATGCCCCAAGGATTGTCCTTATAGCGGTATTGATGCAGGACGGTAGGGTGATTGCCTACGCGTCCAGATAGTAAAGGTGCATGAGAAGAATTATCACGTCCATTATCTCGAGTTAGCTGCTATTGTGCACGCCTTGAAGATCTGGCGTCATTATTTGTACGGTGTTCCTTGTGAGATCTATATTGATCACTTGAGCTTGCAGCATCTGTTCAAGCAGAAGGACCTCAATTTACATCAGAGGAGGTTGTTAGAGCTGCTGAAGGACTATGATATCACTAGCTTGTATCACCCGGGCAATTCCAATGTTGTGGCCGATGCTTTGAGTCGCCGGGCAGAGAGTTTGGGGAGTTTGGCTTATCTACCAGCAGCAGAGAGGCCCATGGCAATGGATGTTCAGGCCTTAGCCAGCCAGTTTGTGAGATTGGATATTTCGGAGCCTAGTCGGGTCCTAACTTGTGTGGTTTCTCGGTCTTCCTTGTTTGATCATATCAGAGAGCGTCAGTATGATGACCCTCATTTGCTTGTCCTAAAGGACAAGGTTCTGCTTGGAGACGCCAAAGATATGACCATTGGTGATGATAGGGTATTGAGGATGCAAGGTCGGGTATGTGTACCCAATGTTTATGGCTTCAGGAGTTGATTCTAGAGGAGGCCCACAGTTCGTGGTATTCCATCCATCCGGGTGCCGTGAAGATGTATCAGGATCTGAGGCAACACTATTGGTGGAGAAGAATGAAGAAGGATATAGTTAGGTTTGCAGCTCGGTGCCTCAATAGCCAATAGGTAAAGTATGAGCACCAGAGACCAGGTGGCTTGCTTCAGCAGATAGAGGTTCCGGAGTGGAAGTGGGAGCGGATCACCATGGACTTCGTAGTTGGACTTCCACGGACCTTGTGGAAGTTCGATGCTATTTGGGTGATTGTGGATCGGCTGACCAAGTACGCACACTACATTCCTGTATGTACTACATATTCTTCAGAGTGGTTGGCTGAGATTTATATCCGGGAGATTGTTCATCTGCATGGTATTCCAGTTTCCATCATTTCAGATAGAGGTACTCAGTTCACATCACGGTTTTGGAGCCGTACAACATGAGTTGGGTACTCGGGTGGAGTTGAGCACAAAATTTCACCCCCAGACGGACGAACAGTGCGAGTGCAATATTCATATTCTTGAGGATATGCTTCGTGCGTGTGTGATGGAGTTTGGAGAATCATGGGATCAGTTCTTGCCACTGGCAGAGTTTTCCTACAACAACAGTTATCAGTCCAACATTCAGATGGCACCGTACGAGGCTTTGTATGGTAGGCGGTGTAGATCCCCGGTGGGTTGGTTCGAGCCGGGTGAGGCTAGATTATTGGGCACAGACTTGGTTCAGGACGCTTTGGAGAAGGTTAAGGCGATTCAGGATAGACTCCGCACAGCCTAGTCCAGACAAAAGGGTTAAGCGGACCGAAAGGTTCGCGATGTTTCATTTATGGTTGAAGAGCGGGTCTTGCTTCGGGTTTCACCTATGAAGGGCGTTATGAGATTTGGGAAGAAGGGGGAATTGAGTCAGAGGTTTATTAGTCCTTTTGAGGTATTGCGACGTGTTGGGGAGGTTGCTTATGAGCTTGACTTACCTCCCAGCTTGGCAGGAGTTCATCCGATATTTCATGTTTCGATGCTCCAGAGGTATCACGATGATCCGTCGCATGTGTTGGATTTCAGTTCAATCTAGTTGGACAAGGACCTATCTTATGTCGAGGAGCCAGTGGCTATATTGGACAGGCCGGTTCAAAAGCTGAGGTCAAAGAGCATTGCATCAGTAAAGGTTCAGTGCCGGGGTCAGCCGGTCGAGGAGGCGACTTGGGAGACTGAGAAGGATATGCGCAGCCGTTACCCTCACCTTTTCACCACTTCAGGTATGTCTCTATGATCGTTCGAGAATGAATGAATGTTTTAAGAGGGGGAGGATGTGGCGAACCGGCCGGTCATTTTGAGAATTTACGCCCGATCCCCTAGTAACTGCTTTCCCCATGTTTATTTTTGCTATTGTGATTTGCCGGGAAGATTCATTTTGAGTTTTGGAGTATTTTGGGACACTTAGTCCCTAAATAAGAGCTTCAGCTTTAGAATTTGGACCGTAGTTGCAACACTATGGAGACGGCTTCAGAATGGAATTCCGTCGATTCCGTTAGCTCCGTTGGGTGATTTCGGGCTCAGGGGCGTGTTCGGATGGTGTTTTGGAGGTCCGTAACTTATTTAGGCTTGAAATGCCGAAAGTTGAATTTTTTAAGTTTCCGGATCGATAGTGCAATTTTGATATCGGTGTCGGAATCCGATTCCGAAAGTTGGAATAGTTCCGTAGTTTGAATGTGACTTGTGTGCAAAATTTGTGGTCAATCAAACTTGGTTTGGTTGGTTTTGTCATTGGTTTTAGAATTCTTGAGATTTCAAGTTCATTAAGCTTGGATTGGAGGGTAAATCATGGTTTTAGCGTTGTTTGATGTGATTTGAGGATTGGAATAAGTTCGTATGATGTTTTAGGATTGGTTGGCATATTTGGTTGAGGTCTCGGGCACCTCGGGTGAGTTTCGGATGCTTAACAGAAGTTGAATTGGACTTAGGCAATTGCTGAAGTTGCTGAACCTGTTGGTTTCGCACCTGCGGAGTTTGGACCGCAGGTGCGGCACCGCAGAAGCGGGTTGGGAACTGCAGATGCGGTCTAAGGCACAAGTGAAGGTGGCCGCAGATGCGGCTCAAATATCACAGAAGCGGAGCCGCATCTGCGAGTAAAGGGTCGCAGGTGCGGAATTTGGCCTTTTAATGAAAATACGCAGGTCCGGTAGACCCTTCGCAGAAGCGAAAATCACTGGGAAAAATATGAAAATCGAGGGATTGAGTTCATAACTTGAAAAATCAAATTGGAGCTCGGGGAAGGCGATTCTATGGGGATTTAGAAGAGAAGATCGGTGGGTAATGATTCCTAACTTTGTTTTGATTGTACCCCATTAATCTAAGCTTAAATTCATCGTTAAATTTCGCATTTGGGGTGAAAATTTTGGAAAATTTGAGAAAAGTTCTTAGGCCGAATTATGGGATTTTGATCGAAATTTTGGTATCGGATTTGAGTATTTTGTTATGGTTAGACTCATGAGTGAATGGGTGTTCATAATTCGTATTTTTTTACCCGATTCCGAGATGTGGGCCCGGAGAGGATTTTTGGGCGTTTTTCTATTTTCTTGCCTTAGCTTCGATTCATTTAGCTAAACTTGTTGGTTGTAGTTATATTTACGTTATGAAATTGATTTGATTACATTTGGGCCACTCGGAGTTGGATACTCGTGGCAAGAGCGTGATTTCGGATTTATTGAGCTTGGTTCGAGGTAAGTGGCTTGCCTAACCTTGTGTGGGGGAACTCCCCTTAGGATTTTGGTATTATTGTTATATGAAATGTCGTGTACGTGAGGTGACGAGTGCGTACACATGCTATTTGGTGAGAAACCCCGTTTTCATTAAGTAAATATCTGCGGTTCCTTTTAATTGAGCACTACTTGTATTTGAAGCCTACTGTTTAGCTTAAGAAACCATGCTTAAGTGACTTAACTATTTTATCTGCTTAAACTGCTTACTTGAATTCTGTGCAGCGTGTTTAGAGTAGAAATTCCTGTTTTCTTGGTGCGTACTTGAATAGAACTGTAGATTTCTTTCTTGAGACTGTTGTGTGTTTACTTTGGGACTACGGGACGGTATCCCGGGCGATCCCCTTGCATGTTTACTTTGGGACTGCGGATCAGTATTTCGGGAGATCCTCCTGTATATTTATATTTGGAACTACGGGACAGTATCTCGGGAGATCCCCCTGTACTGGATACTTATTTTGGGACTACGGATCAGCATTCCGGGAGATCCCCCCTGCACATTGACGTTGGTACTAGGGGACGTTGTCCTGGGAGATCCCCGGTTCTTTTTACTGCTTGCTGAGTTGTTTCCTTTCTGATATTTCATCTTTATTTGACTATTAGCATTTTCTATTATACTGTCATGTTCTACACTGTTTTACCTTATTATATAATTATATAACCAGTAGGGCTCTGACCTTCTTTGTCACTACTCGATCGAGGTTAGGCTTGGCACTTACTGGGTACCGCTGTGGTGTACTCATTTCATTTTTTGCACATGTTTTTGGTGTGCAGATCGAGGTTCTTTTGCTCAGCCGTACTATCAGTGAGGCTGGGCGATTTCAGAGACTTAGAGGTATATCTGTCGCGTCCGCAGACCTAGATGTCCCTTTCTACTCTCCCCTTTAGCTTTAGACTTCTAGTATTTACTTTTGATTAGACATTCCGGAGTGAGAACACTATGTAATTTTCTCTTGCTTGTGATTTCATGAGATTCCGGGTTTTGGGAGTGTCTTTGTTCAGTTTTGAGTGAGTGGTATTGTATATGTCGAGCGGCATGTTAAACCTTTTATTATGTTATCCGTAAATTGCTAGTTTTGTATTTTATTTCCCTTTTTTCTTAAATGGTTAGGCTTACCTAGTCGTAGAGACTAGGTGCCGTCACGACAGTTCACAGAGGGAGGATTTGAGTCGTGACAATACACTGTACAATTCTGAATCAAGTTGCATCAAGCCATAACCATATCCCAAGAATAATCACATGATATTCCACATAACCCAGATACACATAGCAATAGCTTCCGACAACAATAGCTGCTCATATAGCAAACCCGATACCGGTATCTAACCTCCTATCATTAAAAACCTTGTTCCAAATATTTGTACTATGACAATAATGAAAGAAACACATAAAAACTCATAACCACTCATCACATCAACAAGTTATGGAGCTCTCTTGCTCGAAAAGAACCTTAGACAAAATCTAAGCTGACTAGAGACATTATCCTTCAAACATACCCTAATCAAGTATGATAACACTCATTCCAGGTCAAATAACCTCACCACATCCAGTAAAAGAAGCTCTACCAACATGGCACACCAATCCTATCTAGAGTCACATACCATGCAATCCATGCACTAGCGAACAATAGCTCAGATATACCTAATGATAGAAAGAGGATGAAATGAAAGCACTGCCCTACCGGCTCAACAGATACCATCACCAGGCGAAATGCTACGAACCCATCACACAAGGAGAAACAAACATGCTGGATATGCTCAAGGATCATATCCCAACATAACCCCGCTGCGATGCGTGACCAAATCTAGACATCGATCCACATGGAATATGTCGAGCCATGCAGCTCACAGTCAACAACCGTATGCATATCAACAACAAACTCGCGAAGCACATGACCATTACCACGAGGAATGGGATATCACTATATATCACAAACAGAAGACCATAATCAAGGCGTAGTAAACCATGCAACACCCCAAAAGCCACCTCGCTCGAATTCCGCCACAAGGCCCAACCAGTACCGCATCATATGTGCAAATAGTCAATAGTCTCACAACTCACTGTAGCATAAGAGAATAACACATGGAACACATCAGGATACGAGTAAGAGCAACTCTAATCGATGATACCACCATTAACATCAGTTGTGCCGGGTAAACAAATCCGACCTGATATAGAATACACATTCTCATGAGGCCTACCAGTGGTCTCCAAATCAATTCCTATCCTTCCAAATAGGCAGATAGCCTACGAAAAACCCACAATAACATATCTATAGCACATACCATCAGTCACCAACCTTTGAACATACCTTCATCATCCGCAACCATGGAATACGCTGCCTCTGAGAATCTTCTTAGTCTTTAGATCCATAGAATACCATAATCTCCATATCTGATCCCTACTACACTAATAAAATGACTAACACATTCACCATACACGACCAGTCTGCGAGAAATGCTTCCATAATTCCTTCGTGCCACATAGTAAAATCTGAACATCAGCGGTTGATCAACCATGTGATTACCATAATACCAGTCAGGCATCCGCAAGTCGAAACACAGTGCGCCTTCTGATGTGCTCACCCTCCTAAGGTGTCAAATAATGCTAGCATCCTTCTAAGCGCACCCTCCTCATGTGGTAAAAAATAATGTCACCATCCTTCTAAGCATCTGAAATCGTCCATGCTATTTAGAACTCGTGTCCCTACACAGTAGAAAAGATCATAACAAGCAACATGTTCCATATGCCAGCAGTAGACGTCTAACTCAAGCAGTGGTTGATACTATCAATAACTTTTCAAAACCCATCCTCACATAACCAAGCCTTCAGAACTGAATTTCCCCAACTCAATCAAGTCATGCAAGACGTCCAACCCAAGAGTATTGCCACAAAACACAGATAATGCATCACCATACCAAAGGAACAAATTACCTTTATTACTATCCTGACCCAACATCACCAAGCTGTCCATTTCTTTGAATCCCCCTCGACTTGCCTTCATGTTAACACTTCTCCTTGTCGGTACACTACGATCCTAAACCAAAGCTCACCAGAAGAGATCATAGCACGAACCACGTCGTTCGAAAACCCATAAATCGTTGGATTTCCTCCAAAGTACCCAATAATGCCGCAACCGAGATACCCATTCTGAAGAGACCTTTTGTGAATTTGAAGTTGTTTCTCTAACATCTCTGATACTGAAACATAGAATTAATAATGATACAGAAATACCACAAGTCTCAGCAATATCCCATGTAAGTCTTAAATTTTTGCCATATATAATTCCAAGGAACCCTTCAATACCACATATATACCTCAGACCAAAATTGATATAACACATGACCATGCAATCTAATCGTCTATAGTAGACTCCCCTACTTGGCATGAAGTCACAGGATATAACATCCGATGATCCACAATACAAACCTTCATAAGCTCGTACATGCACCAATCATAAGATACCTCAAATCATCTACTAAGCGGATGTCCATCATCGTGAGAGTCAAGCCCTCTTCCTCAAGTGACTTGAATGACAACTTGTACCTTTCACTGAATATAAGTCACATACAAAACATATAGTCTCTAATACCACCAACTATCCTCAAATTAACATCTTCTCATAACCCTACAACAATTACGACGACTAGGAAACCAATTAAATATTCCCAAGCTCGTACTCACCAATTAGATACAAAAACACATTGCATCCAACACTTGAACAACTGAAGATCTACGAACACGTTCGCATCGTCCATTTGGACAACACCTCGAGACAATAATCGAGCATCCATGGACCATCCGCAGTATCACAAACCGTCAGTGCAAAGCTGATACCAAGTTCACAATATCGTATACGAGTGGACGCAAGGGAATGTGAGATATGTGCTTGAAGATGAATCAACGTTGCACGATAAGGAATGAAAAAAGTGGAATTTCCTAATAGTTTTGTAGCCTCTCAAAGATAAATATAGACGTCTCCATATCGATCCGCAAGACTCTACTAAACTTGCTTCTAATTCATAGCATATATGAACCTAGTGCTCTGATACCAACTTGTCACGACCCTAAAATCCCGCCTTAGGAATCGTGATGGCACCTAGTCTCTAAGACTAGGTAAGCCTAATACATGAAGATATCTAACAGTAATAACCAAGTCAACTATATATAAGTTGAACTGATAAATAAAATTATGTAACTAAAACTGAACAATAGTTATACAAATTCCCAAAACCATTAGTATAGAGTCATAAGCTCTACTAGAATAAACTAGAATCTCTAAGCACAATACTACATTGAAATGAAGATATACACTAGTAAAGATAATATCAGGAGGTGACTCCGAGGCCTGCAAGCGTCAAGCAGGTATACCTTGAAGTCTCCAACTGTGCAACCATAACTCTCAAAACCAATAGGATCTGAAGTACCTGGATCTACAAAAAATGTGCAGAAGCGTAGCATGAAAATACCACAGCTGTACCCTGTAAATATTAAGACTATCATCGGTGGAGTGGTGGTGAGGTAAGTCAAGACACCCACTAGACAATAACATGTGTAAGAATACAAATCTAAAGCTAACAGTGGAAAGAAACATCAAAATAAGGATAACAACTGAAGGGATATTAATATAAGACTAACAACGGAATAATGGAAACAACAAATGGCAACGAGAAGTAAGTAGGTGATAACATAGCAAGGCAACAATTAAAATATGAATGAAATCAATTAGGAGAAACATATGGAAATTCAAGTAATCGAGTCGTTCCCATAAATGATTTATAACAAGATTCACCCTGAGGCACCACACTTCATAATCACAAATCATAGGCCAAAATCACGAATCTGACACCCATGGCAGCTCCTGGTCACATTATTAGTCACCTTCGCACGGCAATTCCACGTGCTACCACGTACATTGTATCTGTGTTAACTGCCAACTAAAATATTCGAGAGATGTTTTTAAATACAAGGCATAATAACAATCTTGAATAAAGTAAAGCGTCAAATGAGATAATAAGCTTATTGCAGGAATCAAATAAAGTAAAATAAAGTATAATTTATACAAACTAGAGTATCAAATGAGTTTAATTTAAAAATCAATAAGGTAAAGTAAAATAATATCTTTTAAATAAAGTAAAACATCGGATAAATTTACGAATTACATATAGAATTAGTTAAACTAAAGCGTGATATAAATGTTAAGTAAAGTAAAACATCAAATAGGGTAACGAGTTTAATTTGAGTATCACTTAAAGTAAAGTATGATAACAATTAAAGAAAATAGTAAAACACCGAGTAAGATACGAGTATTATCTTAAAAGTCACATCAAATAAAGATTAATAATTATTTTGTTCAAAATCATTATGTTACCAACAGCTCAATAGAGTATGAGATAATGACTCCACGCAAGTAAATTCATCTTGAAAATCAATTCACCAAGTAACACGGAGGCACAGGTTGGAACAGTAAAGCTATCACGACCCAAATCCCATATGCCCAACGTCGTAGTTAGGCAAACAACCAATGTACCCCGACTTAATTATAATTTATAAACTTTTAAAATCATGAATTTTTATTAAATAAATAGAATTAAATCTCGAACTCATGGAAACCAAACGTCTTCTATACCAAATTACCGAGTATGAATAAATCATAAAGCGAATTGATATAATAATAATAGTAATATTAAGTAGAACAGTGAGCATCCACTAGAAACACCCAAAACCTAGTGTCACTAGTGCATGAGCATCTACTACGAGTACAATACTAATACAATACACATATGGAATACAAAATAGACAAGATATAATAACTAAATGAGTTGGGGACTCCGTGTGCTACGGATCGTAACATGGGATGCAGCTCACTGCAAAGTCTCCCAGCAGCTGCGCCTATGTGCCAAGATGACTATCAAATGTACCTGTCTCAGTACTTGCATAATCAGTATAGATTTGTAGCATGAGTACGTAAATCAACGTACCCAATAAGTGTCACGACCCAATTTAACCCCTCGGAAGAAGTCGTGATGGCACTTAGTCCTGAAGACTAGGTAAGCCTAATATTACGAAAAATTTAAAGAACCAACTATAAAAATTAAAATAGCATATTGTAAATATCAAGGATAGAGCCTCTCGGCATATACAAAATAATCTCCCAAGAATCGGAATATCGCTAAGTCACAAGCTTCTCTAATCTACATAGCTCTATACAAAAGTCTGAAGGTAAACAAAAGGAAATCTCTAGGAGGGAATAGAAGGGGACTCCGAGGAACTGCGGACGCGGGCAGAAATACCTTGAAGTCTCCTGGAATCAGCAAGCACGCACTAACCTCGAGGCTGATAGCTCGTACCTGGATCTGCACACGAAAACATGTGCAAAAAAAAAGGGCATGAGTACACCACAATGGTACCCAGTAAGAGCTATGCCTAACCTCGGTCAAGTAGTGACGAGGTCAGGTCAGGGCCCTACTGGAGTATATATAATAAATTAAACAGTAAGAGATATAAATAAAGTTTACGGTAAAACAATTAAAGAAATGCACAAATTTTAATAGTTAAGGGAGCCATCGGCTCCGAACAAGGTAAACACAACAGGAAACCCTCCCGGGATACCGTTTTGTAGGTTCCGAAATGATTATGCAGTACAGGGGGATCTCCCGGAATACGTCCGTAGTCCCAACATAAATATGCAGTGCTGGGGGATCTCTCGGAATACATCCGTAGTCCCAAAATGAATATGCAGACAGGGGATCTCTCGGAATACGTCTGTAGTCCCAAAATAAATATGCAAGACAGGGGGTCTCTTGGAATACGTCTGTAGTCCCAAAATAAATATGCCGCTCAAGATAAAATGATAGGTAGGGCATCAAATTATACTGTTTAGACTAAACACAAATGGGGAAAGAGGGGTCCGCCTAAGCATGTCGTACAAAAATCAAATAGGCAGTTAAAACACGTAGGCATGCTTTCCTAATCTAATCTCAGCAATTAAACATAGTAGTGCAATCTAATAAGAGAAAACAGTTTATGATTTAGGGGGAAAACGGGATTTTTACAACAATAGCCCGTGTACGTATTCGTCACCTCATGTACACGGCACTCACACATCAAGTAATACAAAACATCATAACGGGAAGTTCCCCAACACAAGGTTAGGCAAGCCACTTACCTCGAACCTCTCAAATCAACCCGATATCACGCTCTTGCCACGAGTATCCGACTCCAAATGGCCCAAATCTAATCAAACCAATTGCATAATGTAAATATAACTACAAGTAACTAATTTAACTAATGAAATCAAAGCTAGGGTAAGAAAATAGGAAAAACGCCCAATAAACCTCCCCGGGCCCACGTCTCGGAATTGGGTAAAAATCACAAATTATGAACACTCATTCGCTCGCGAGTTCACTCATACAAAAATCATCACAATCCGATGTCAAATTCCTATTCAAACTTCATATTTTCAATTGGGGAACTTTTTTCCCCCATTGCCAAACTTCCACCCTCAAATTCCTTTATTAAATGGGGAAAACAACAATAGATTTATGTGTATGATCCAAAATAGAGTTAGAATTTGTTACCCAATAGTTCTCCTTCAAAATCCCTCAACAATTCGCCTCCCACCAAGCTCCATATCAAATTTTGTGTTATGAAATTTCAAACCCTCGAAACCATCTTTTCTGCCCAGCGATTTCTGCATCTGCGTACCCAGGATCACACCTGTTGTCCCGCTTCTACGGCTAGAGCTCCGCATCTGCGGAATTTCATTCATTCCTCAAGCACCACACCTGCGCTCATTTCTTCGCAGATGCGGCTCCGCTTCTGCGGTTCTTGCATCGCACCTGCGACCACTGGCCCCCTTGCCTCAAACCGCACTTGCGACCTCCTTCCTCGCTTCTGTGGGGCCACACCTGCGGGTTTCCCACCGCAGGTGCGAAAACACCAGAAGTAGCCAACTTCAAAATTTGCCTAAGTGTAAATTCACATACGTTAAGCATATGAAACTCACGCGAGGCCCTTGGGACCTCAACCAAACATACCAACCAATCCTAATACACCATACGAACTTAGTCGAGCCCTCAAATGACATCAAATAACACTAAAACCACGAATCACCCTCCAATCAAAACTTAATGAACTTGAAATTTCAAAATTCTGCAAGCAATGCCGAAATTGAGCAAACCACGTCCGATTGAACCCAAATTTTGCACACAAGTCATATTCAACACTGCGGACCTACTCCAACTTCCAAAATCGGATTACGACCCCGATATCAAAAATTCCACAATCGGCCCAAAACTCCAAAAATTCAACTTCCACCATTTCAAGCCTTAATACGCTACAGACCTCTAAAACACAATACGGACACGCCCCTAAGCCCAAAATCACCCAACGGAGCTAACAGAATTGACGGAATTCCATTCTGGAGCTGTCTTCACACTATTCCGACTACGATCCAAATTTTACAACTTAAACTCTCATTTGGGGACTAAGTGTCCCAAAACACTCCGAAACTCAACATGAACCATCCCGGCAAATCACAATAGAAGAAAAAGACACGGAGAAAGCAGTTAAAAGGGGATCGGGGCGTAAATTCTCAAAATGACCGGCCGGGTCATTACATCCTCCCCCTCTTAAAATATTCGTTCATCCTCGAACGAGCATAGAGACATATCCTCGACCGGCTAACCCCTCCACTGGACCTTTATTGAAGCAATATTCTTTGACCTGAGCTTCCTGACCTGTCTGTCCAAAATGGCTACTGGCTCCTCAACATAAGATAGGTCCTTGTCCAACTGGACTGAGCTAAAATCCAATACATGGGTGGGATAACTGTGATTCTTCCGGAGCATGGAAACGTGGAATACCGGATGAACTCCTGCTAGGCTGGGAGGCAAGGCAAGCTCATAAGCAACCTCCCCAACACGCCGCAATACCTCAAAAGGATCAATGAACCTCGGGCTCGGCTTGCCCTTCTTCCCGAATCTAATGACGCCCTTTATAGGTGATACCCGAAGCAAGACCCGCTCTCCAACCATAAATGCCAAATCACGAACCTTCCGATCTCCATAAATGTTTTGCCTTGACTGGGCTGTGAGAAGTCTCTCCTGAATCGCCTTCACCATATCCAGGGCATCCTGGACCAAATTTGTACCCAAAAATCGGGCCTCACCCGGCTCAAACCATCCCTACAGGGATCGACACCGCCTACCATACAAAGCCTCGTACAGTGCCATCTGAATGTTGGACTCGTAACAGTTGTTTTAGGAAAACTCTGCAAGTGGAAAGAATTGGTCCCATGTCCCTCCGAACTCCATCACACAAGCACGGAGCATATCCTCAAGAATCTGAATCGTGCGCTTGGACTACCCGTCCGTCTGAGGGTGAAAGTCTATGCTAAGCTCCACCCTAGTACCCAACTCCTACTGTACAGCTCTCCAGAACCGTAATGTGAACTGTGTACCTCTATCTGAAATGATAGATACTGGAATACCATGAAGGCGGATGATCTCCCTGATATAAATCTCAGCCAATCTCTCTAAAGAGTAAGTAGTCAACACTGAATTAAATGAGCTGACTTGGTCAGCTGATCCACGATCACCAAAATAACATCGTACTTCCTTAAAGTTCGCGGAAGGCCAACTACAAAGTCCATGGTGATCCGCTCCCACTTCCACTTTGGGATCTCTAACCTCTAAAGCAATCCACCCGGTCTTTGATGCTCATATTTAACCTGCTGGAAGTTGAGACACTTGGCCACAAATCCCACTATATCCTTCTTCATCCTCCTCCACAATTAGTGTTGCCTCAAATCCTGGTACATCTTCGCGGCACCTGGAGTAGCGCGCGTGTGAGCCCCCTCAAGAATCAACTCCCGAAGCCCATCCATATTGGGCACACAGATCCGGCCCTACATCCTCGTCATGCCATCATCGCCAATAGTCACATCTCTAGCATCACCTCGCCGAACCCTGTCCTAAAGAACTAGAAGGTGGGGATCATCATAATGGTGCTCCCTGGTATGGTCATAAAGAGAAGACTGAGAAACCATACAAGTTAATACCCGGCTAGGCTCTAAAATATCCAATCTCACGAATTTGACTGGCTAAGGCCTGAACATCCAAGGCTAAGGGCCTATCAGCTGCCAGAAGATATGCCAAACTCCCCAAACTCTCCGTTCGGCGACTCAAGGCGTAGGCCACTACATTGGCCTTCCCCGGGTGGTACAATATAGTGATGTAATAGTCTTTAAGTAGCTCCAACCACCTCCGTTGATGCAAATTAAGGTCCTTCTGCTTGAACAAGTTCTACAAACTCCAGTGATCAGTGTAGATCGCACAAGGAACACCGTACAAATAATGACGCCAGATCTTCAAGGCATGAACAATAGCTGCTAACTCGAGATCATGAACAAGATAATTCTTCTCAGTCACCTTCAACTGTCTAGACGTGTAGGCAATCAGGCAATCGTCATACATCAATACCGCTCCAAGGCCAATCCTCGAGGCATCACAATAGACAGTTTATGACTCCGAATCTGTAGGCAATACTAATACTGGGGCTGTAGTCAAAGCTGTCTTGAGCTTCTGAAAGCTCTCCTCACACTCCTCGATCCACCTGAACGGAGCACCCTTCTGGGTCAGTCTGGTCATAGGTGCTGCAATAGATGAAAATCCCTCTACAAAGTGGCGGTAGTACCCCGCCAAACCAAGAAAACTACGAATCTCTGTAGCTGAGGATGGTCTGGGCCAACTCTGCACTGCTTCCACTTTCTTTGGATCCACCTTGATCCCTTCACTCGATACTACGTGACCCAATAATGCCATGGAATCAAACAAAAACTCACATTTCAAGAACTTTGCATATAATTTCTTTTCTCTCAAGGTATGAAGCACTGTCCACAGGTGCTGCTCATGATTTTCCCGACTCCGGGAGTACACCAGAATGTCATGAATAAAGATAATGACGAACGAATCAAGATATGGCCGGAATACACTGTGCATCAAATGCATAAATGTTGTTGGGGCATTGGTCAGCCCAAATGACATAACAAGGAACTCATAATGACCACACCGAGTCCTTAAAGCAGTGTTCGGGATATCTGCCTCCCGAATCTTGAATTGATGATAACCAGAACGCAAGTGAAGCTTAGAAAACACTCAAGCACCCTGTAACTGATCAAACAGGTCATTAATTCGAGGCAAAGGATACCGGTTCTTCACTCTAACTTTGCTCAACTGGCGATAATCAATGAACATACGCATAGAACCATCCTTTTTCTTCACAAACAAGACAGGAGCACCCTAAGATGACACACTGGGCCGAATAAAGCCCTTATTAAGCAATCCCTATAATTGTTCCTTCAACTCTTTCAACTTAGAAGGGTCTATACGAGGAGGAATATAGATGGGCTGAGTGCCCGGCAACAAATCAATGCCAAAATCAATATCTCTGTCGGGCGGCATGCCCGGAAGATCAATTGGAAACGCATCAGGAAAATCCCGTACTACTAGGACTAAATCAACTGTAGGGGTATCAATATTGACATCTCTCATATAAGTTAGATAAGTGTCACACCCCTTCTCCATCTAAAGTACCCCTCCACTCTACTCGTGGTAAAACTGGCATAGCCAGCGTCACGGTCTTGGCGTGACAATCAAGAATAGCATAATGGGGCGACAACCAGTCCATGCCCAAGATAATATCAAAATCTACCATGTTAAGCAATAATAAATCGGCTCTGGTCTCAAAACCACTAAGAGTAATTAAACACGACCGATAAAAGCGGTCCACAATAAGAAAATCTCCCACAGGAGTGAAAACGTAAACAGAGGAGCTCTAAGAATCCTGAGATATCCCCAAACGTGGAGAAAATAAGAAGACAAACATGAATACGTAGAGCCTGGGTCAAATAATATTGATGCATCCCTATCACAGATAGGGACGATATCTGTGATGACTGAGTCTGAAACGACGGCCTCCAAACGGGCTGGAAAGTCATAGTATCTGGCCTGGCCTCCCCCTCTAGGGTGACCATGACCTCCCCGATCTCCATCTCGAGCTGGCTGAGAAGGTGGAGCAACAGCTGGCGTTGGGAAAATGGCCGGAGGACACGGTAGAGCACGTGGAGGCTGATAAATCTGTGGAGGTGCGCCTCTCCTGGCTCTGGGGAAACCTCTAACCATGTGATGAGTGTCACCACACTCAAAGTAACCCCTCGGAGGACTGAGACTGACTCGGACCTGGCCTGCTGGTCTAGCCAGTAATAGCACCTCGAGCAGGAGGCATACTGGATACTGGCGGTGCATAATACGGCTCTTGAGGTCTAAGAGGAGCTGGACACCACTGGCTGCTGGCAGAGTTGAATGAACAGGGCGACCCACAAAACCCCTACCATAGTGTGCTGCTAGTGCACACGCTCCTGAATAATGACAAGTCTCTCGAGACCTCTTGGCCTCTCTCTCCTCTCTGTCCCGGGCAAACATGCCCTCCACTCTCCTAGAAATACTCACTGTTTGCTGATAAGAAATGTCTGTCTCCAACTCTCTGGAAATACTGGTTTGAATACTGGGGTGGAGTCCCTCGATGAAGCGACGAACCCTCTCTCTGACGGTGGCAACCAAAGCCGGTGCATGATGAGCTAACTCACTGAAACGGACTGCGTACTCCGACACAGTCATAGCACCCTTGCGCAACTGCTCAAAATCTGCGCGCCAAGCATCCCTGAGGCTTTGGGGAACATACTCACGCAAAAACATCTCCGAAAACTGAGTCCAAGTGAGTGTAGCCGCCTCGTACGGACTACTCAACTCATAGGCACGCCACCACTGATATGCCGCTCCCCTCAGCAGGAAGGCAGTGAAAGATACCCCATTCGTCTGCACAATGCCCATAGTGCGGAGAATACGATGACACTCCTCAAGAAAACCCAGAGCGTCATCTAAAGCTAATCCGCTGAAGGTAGGTGGGTGGTACTTCTTGTACCTCTCAAGTCTGAGCTACTCTACCTCAGAAGCAGCTACCCCGGTCTCATGCTGAACCGGAGCCACTAGGGGTATAACGAATCACCCTCCAATCCAAGCTTAATGAACTTGAGATTTCAAAATTCTATAACTGATGCCAAAACTGATCAAACCACGTCCGATTGGCCTTAAATTTTGCACACAAGTCATATTCAACACTACAGACCTACTCCAACTCCAAACATTCAACTTTTGTCATTTCATCCCTAAATACGCTACAGACCTCCAAAACACAATCGGAAACGCCCCTAAGTCCGAAACACCCAACAGAGCTAACGGAATCGACAGAATTCCATTCTGGAGCCGTCTTCACATTGTTCCGACTACGGTCAAAATTCTAAGAATTAAACTCTCATTTGGGGTCTAAGTGTCCCAAAACACTCCGAAACTCAACATGAGCCATCCCGGAAAATCACAATAGCATAAAAAGACACGGGGAAAGCAGTTAAAAAGTGATCGTGACGTAAATTCTCAAAACGACCGGCCAAGTCGTTACAGTAAGTATCTAGCCTGACCCCGAGGGAGTAGTGACGAGTGATCGATATACACTCTTACTAGTGGTCCAATAAATCAAGTACAATAAAAGTAGACAGGTATGAGGCATGGCATGTAAAACGGTGAAAAGAGATATAGGTAAGTAATACAATCCTCAACTAAAGAGTAAACACGAAATCCTCAAATACCGAACTTCCTCAAATGAAATACATAATGGTCAACACCAAATGAAATATCACATCTCAAGTCACGAAGACTCATAAGTATGTTTTCTCCTTATCAATTATTTTGCACGATTCTGCCGAGGCAAACGGCCCGATCCCATAAGAGTGTTTCATAGAACTACCGAAGCAAACGGTCCGGTCCCATAAGAGTGGAATACATAATGCGGAAGAAATCCGTAAAGAGAAGTACAATTTTCAAGGTTAATCAAGTTGCTCATCAAGAATCTAAAATGGCAAGTTCGATACTCTGCATGAGTCTAGTCTCAGGCTAAACATAAATTAAAGCATTTAAACCAGCAAGAATGACTCAAATAGTACAATTAAAGCATGGCGTGAGTCTAAGTCAACTTGGACATAATCAGGAATTCTAGCGTACGCACGGACACTCGTCAACATGTAGCACATAACAAATATAACACCTACGGGGTAAATTCCCCCTCACAAGGTTAGACAGGAGACTTACCTCGCTCCGAAATTTTGTAACCGGCTCCAACGCCTCTATAGAAACTCAAACTAATGCCAAACGATCTGAAATAGCTAAAGAACATGCAAACCAATCAAAACATACTCAAGAACCTATAATTTATCATTTAGAAACAATTTTCAAGCCCGCACGAAAAGGCAACTTTCGGTCAAACCTATAAACCTTCCAAACCTTCTGTCCGATTCAATGAGATTTAATGAGAAAATAAATGATGAAATAACTGAGCTTTTATATAATATGCCAAGGACTGGTAGCACAAATCATGAGCTTATAAGATTTTTAATTTACAAAGTCAGTATGAATAAATACATCATCCGTCTGAAATATACATGAAAACGCAAGTATATCTTCAATTCTAGCTCCCACCATGCACAGCAACATCAACATCCAAAATCTGCATGCAAGTTGCAGAAGTGTACAGATTTCATGGATAAAAACAAGATTAGGTAACTACACAGTATCACATAATCAAGCGATTCATAATTCACATGGTGCACGCCCACATGCCCGTCACCTAGCATGTGCGTCACCTCAGTGCCAACGCGTAACATGTATATTGAGGGATTCATACCCTCAGCACCAAGTTTAGAAGTGTTACTTATCTCGAAAAAGTCAAATCTAATACTAAGCAAGCCAAAAAATATTCCAAAAATACCATTTCGTGCTTACCGACCTCCGAACGGATTAAAACTAGCCAAAAGCAACTCAAAAATATCAAATAATGCCAAAGGAAACAAACCCAATCGATAAAGGTGGAATCTTTAATCAAAAGCCCAAAGTAAACCAAAAGGTCAAACCTGGGCCAGCACCTCGGAACCCAACAAAACTCATAAAATCTGACAACCCATTCAATTACGAGTCCAACCATACCACTTTCACTCAAATCCAACTCCGAAACAATGTTCAAAACTCCAAAATTCACTCTCTGAAACTTTGGACAAAAAAAACCCAATTTCACTTTCGGAAAAGGGTTCAAAATGTCCCTGAACTATTGGAAAAGGTTTAAAAATATCCTTCATCCATCTATTGGGCTAAAAATACCCCTCCATCCACCTTTTTGGTTCACTTATGCCCTTTGACCGTTAGGTCAATGCTAAATTAAAAATAATTATAATTCTTTTTGTAAACTTAAAAAAAATATTTCACAAACAAATTTCATTTTTTAAACTAATGCACCAGTAGTCCACTAATTTAGTAAAGTCTTCTTCTTCTTTTTTTCAGTTTTTACAATTTTTTTTTCATTTTTTCTAGTTTTTTTAAAGCATTTTTTTTTCTAAAAACTGAAATTTTTTTTGTAAAAACAGAAAACAAATTTTTTTAATAAAATATTTTTGTTTTTTAAAAACTGGAAAAAAAATTTTTCAACACAATATTTTTTTTTCAGTTTTTTAAAAAAACGAAAATATATATTCTTTTAAAAAAAACTGAGAAACGAAATAAAACGAAATGTTTTTAAAAAAACTGAAAAAAATAATTTTCAAATATGATGTTGAAAATATTTTTCTTAGTTTTTAGAAAACGACAATATTTTATTAAAAATACTTTTTCTGTTTTTACAAAAATAAATTTTAAAAAACTGAAAAAAAAGAAAAAAAATATTTTTTTTGTAAAAACTGAATTGTTTTTGTAAAAACTAAAAGAAAAAAAGAAGACTTTACNCTTTAAAAAAACTGAAAAAATGAAAGAAATTTTTTTTTGTAAAAACTTAATTGTTTTTTGTAAAAACTGAAAAAAAAAATAAGAAGACTTTACTAAATTAGTGGGGGACTATTGCTGCATTAGTTTAAAAAAACGAAAATATTTTGCAAAATATTTTTTTTTAAGCTTTACAAAAAGAATAATAATTATTTTAATTTAGCATTGACCTAACGGCTAAAGGGCATAAGTGAACCAAAAAAGTGGATGGAGGAGTATTTTTAGCCCAATAGGTGGATGAAGGGTATTTTTAAACATTTTCCAATAGTTTAGGGGCATTTTGAACCCTTTTCCGTTTCTCTTTTAAGTTCATCCACCAAATTCCAAAAACGAAAATTGATTCATGAAATATAATCTAAACCTAGTAAAGAACACTTACCCCAATCCATATGGTGAAGATCGTTTCGAACATCGCTCAAATCCGAGTTCCCTAGCTCCAATAAAGTTGAAATGAGCTTATAAAAAAATTGCCCAATAAAAACACTAATATGGTCGCTAAAAGTCCAATACCCATTGCTAAAAGTACCAAATCTGGTCGCTAAAGGTGTGCACCAGAACTTGCTTGCACCAGTTGTAAGGCCCCGGAAAATTTTTCTAAGTAAATTAGGATTTCGTGGTTCCATGTAGGCTAATTATAATATTTTATGTTCTATTAACATGATGGGAATAAATTTGAGTTGGTAAATAAGTGTATAAGTCTTATGGTAAGAAATTTGGGGTCCAAGGGAAGGCCTAAGTTTAAATCAAATTGGAAAATTTCATAATAGGCTAAAATTCCAAATGAGTTCGCACAAGTCCCCACTTCGAACGAGCATATATATATATATATATATATATATATATATATATATATATATATATATATATATATATATATATATATATATATATATATATATATATATATA